>NC_090757.1:47135095-47152595 GCF_036898095.1 Palaemon carinicauda | reverse complement strand
AGAGAGAGAGAGAGAGAGAGAGAGACTTTTGGTTTCAACAGGAATAGGCAATAGAGAAGCATGTATATAATCATAATAAAGATAGAAAAAATAATTTATATATATACATATATATATTATTCACACACTCACTTATATACTGTACACACACATATATATATAAATATATATATATATATATACATATATATATATATATATATACATATATATATATATATATATATGTATATATACTATATATATATATAGAGAGAGAGAGAGAGAGAGAGAGAGAGAGAGAAGAGAGCATTCATATATACATATATATTATTCAAACACTCACTTATATACCATATATACAATTATATATTTATATATATATATATATATATGTATATATATACTGTATATACAAGTATTTTATATATATATATATAAAGAGAGAGAGAGAGAGGAGAGAGAGAGAGAGAGAGTCATAACCTTCAAAAATTGCAACAGCATCAAAAAAAGTATAATTGATCCACTAGCAGCATTAATAACACCAATTTTATGAGGTTATCGTGATTGGTAAAATATATTATACTTATTAATATATATTATATATATATATACTGCATATAATGAATAAACACTACAAATGCATGGACATGGTAACAACCTCATTATATATATATATATATATATATGTATATATAATATATATATATATAATATATATATAATTTATATATATATATGTATATATATATACCGTATAGAAATAAAACATATATCTTTATATACATATGTGTAGGTATGTATTTATACCTGTGTATGTGTGCATATATATATATATATATACACACATATATATATATATATGTATATATATATATATATATATATGGATATACATAACTATATATATATATATATATATATAGTTAATACATATTGTATGAATAGTTTTATAAACACATACTCTATATGCAGTATACACTGCTATTGAATTTACATGATTTTCTGTTATAAATTCAAATTAATGTTAGACAAACCTCCAAGAAAAGGTGTACACCTTGTTAAATAATCCATTAAACGTCATTTACCTCTTAAACATCCATTAATCTCTATCCTGTGAACATCAAGCCACTATGAAACATCTACTATCCTCTCTTCAAACCACCATCATTTCCCTGTAGAACGAGTTTTTCAATATGGTTAAAACGTTGTCATTATCAACAGTGCACAAATTGGTTGTTTCATTCAAGGCCTATTAACTAAAACCCTAAATTACCTGACTGTCTTAAGCTATCCGTTAACCACTGTTGTATTTGGCTTAACTATTCAAGAAAATATACTTTGAAAAAGCCATGCATGAACAAACTGAAAAAAATTAAATACTAATTTTTAGTTTTCTAAGATATGTATCGATAGGTCCTGGACACACGTGGGGCTATTGTAAATTTTCATCATTATCATTGCACATAAACGCGATCACGTGTTTCTCTCTCTCTCTCTCTCTCTCTCTCTCTCAGTGCTATGTAGGTATGTGATATATTTTCTTGCCACTAATGAGCTGGGTTATCATGAGATTCTCTCTCTCTCTCTCTCTCTCTCTCTCTCTGATATGCTAGATGGTATCAAATTACGTGAAGCTTCTTGAATCAAGAAGACTCTCTGCTTACACTTCCTATTTAATATAAAATATAATTAAAAGCATACGTAACAAATCTTAAGATAAAATAATTGTCCTCTGACTATGCTACCATATCTACAGCTGTATTAATTATTGCAGTATTATTTGAATCTTATATTATAATTCTTAGTTATTTTCAATATCACTATATTGTTCGTAATAACCACTATTTCATTTCCTCCATGCTTTTCTACCCTACTTAATCACAACCAGCAAATTAAGCCCCAAAACTATTCAAACAACTATCTAGCAACCCCACGGTATTTGTACCCCATTTCTTTAGGCTTCAGTCATTTTCGCTGGTGAACCAAAAATTAAACAGAAAATTAACATAAATTTGCATTTGAAATACTCATCAATTCTAGCAAGTAAATATAACGAACAAAGCCAACGGAGTATGTTCACCTTCTCAAGAGACCCTTTGCTCAACGATACCAACAGAAAAATGGTGTTAGTTTACAGTGGGGGTGAGTAACTTTGTCAGCGACATAATGGCAAAGTTAAATAGATAACGATGGCAAAGTTAAATAGATAACGATGGCAAAGTTAAATAGATAACGATGGCAAAGTTAAATAGATAACGATGGCAAAGTTAAATAGATAACGATGGCAAAATTAAATAGATAACGATGGCAAAGTTAAATCGATAACGATGGCAAAGTTAAATAGATAACGGATGTTACAAAATGTTACAGTTGTTGAAAATTAATGGGGTGCAATGCTACCTTGTCTAAAATGCTTAAAGTATGCCAAACTGTTATTATTATTACTATTACTTGCTAAGCTAAAACACTAGTTGGAAAAGCAGGATGCCATAGGCCCAAGGGCTCCAACAAGGAAAATAGCCCCAGTGAGGAAAGGAAGCAAGGAAATAGACAAGAGAAGTTTAAGGACAATAATAACATTAAAATAAATCTTTCATATATAGAATATAAAAATTCCAAAATAACAAGCGGATAAAAACTTCAAAATAACAAGAGGAAGAGAAACAAGATGGAATAGTGGGCTCGAGTGTACCCTCAAGCAAGAGAACTCTAATCCAAGACAGTGGAAGACCATGGTACAGAGGCTACGGCACTACCCAAGGCAAGATAACAATGGTTTGCTTTTGCAGTGTCCTTCTCCTAGAAGAGCTGTTGTTAAGCAATGTTGCCACAATATCTAAAATTAATCTTAAGATGCATTAAAAAAATCAATTTCACACTGGTATAAATTATTCTGGTCAAAGAATTCCTCATGAGGTCTAAGAATTATAACAGTTATTGCGTTTTTAAATTCTCACATTACAGTGCCAAGAACATCACCCAGTAAATGCAGTTGTGCAAATTGCCAATTGCAATTCCAGGTGTCTTAATTGTTAGAACATGGAATACGTGCCACAGGGCATCATAGAAATATGAAATATCAACAATATGGAATTGTCTGAATGGACTAAAATTCCCATTATTTTTTTTGGTAACAGTTTTTCAAAATTCACGGCAGTAATTTATAATGACAGTATAATGTATAGCAAATTTAAAATAATTATAGATTTGCGTGTTTTGAACGAATTCTATAGAACAGATCACAAGAAAGTAGTTTTTTTTTAACCTGAATAAAAACGAAAAACAACATAAATGCTTGTGTAGGGTCATTAAAGAAATCTTCGCTTAATAAACCACCAATTATCTGACCTGGGGCTAAACAAGTAGGCCTATATATTGTGTGTTACTATAAAACCTATCAAGCCATGCTAGCCATTATTATTGTTACTATTATCATTTTTATAATCATTAGCCAAGTTGTCACATTATCACTAGCCATGCTGCAACCCTAATTGGAAAATCAGAATGCTACTTAACAATAGCCCCGAATAAGATTTCGAAATCTGCCTAGCACGGAAAAGCCACGGATAAGCAAAGAATAAACAAGAGAAAAAAATAATGTATTAAGATAAAGAACAATGCTAAATAGAACAGCAACAAATAAACTATGAAAGATAACATAATGCATGTTCTCCTACTCAAAAAAAAAGGAAAAAAAAAAAAAAAAAAAAAAAAAAAAAGGGAGGGGCTGTTTTGAACTTTTGATAATCCGGCAACTTACTAGTTGATAAGGAAAATCATTCCACAATCTGATCACGACCAAAGTAAAAATTATAGAATATACAATATTGAGTCTGATGAAAGAAAAAGGAATTGAATAAGAATTATCTGTATGCTTAATATAGATGGAGGATAATAAAGTATGAATGCAAAAGATGGTTAGAAATATGAAAAATGCGAACGGTGTTCTTGCAACGACGTTGCTACAGATCAATATTATGATCAGGAATTTATACAAAGCAAAAATTTGTGTAACAATTCAAGAAAAGTTATAACAGCTGCTGAAGCCCGGACGGCAAAATAATATTAAAAAAAAGAGCTAAATAAAAGATTTTATAGACGTCCTAATGAAAGATTCCTCAATACTGCAATTCTTTGTACAATTAGAGAAGAGACACACTAAATTAGACAGTAATGTACAATTTTAAGTATACCCCAACCCTCTTACTTTTGGAGCATTATTACAATTCTCTATCAAATGCAAAAATAACCCGTTGTTAACCTACAAAAATATGCAATGGATTAAAAATAAATGTTCGGCAGCCATAAAAAAATACTATTTGAGTAAAAGTACAAAATTTGTAACACCAAAAAGCTAAGGTAATTAACTTAGCCTTAGGCCAACAGGGATAAGGCAGACAGTGTTTCTTCGACAGAAACCTTCTCCGATCGTAAAATACATAAAGATATTACATAATTTGACAGATTGCTACAATAAGTAGCCCATATAGGCTTTATAAATAAAGGTAATTTGACCTGATGCTGAAATAGAAATGTTGACAGGCTGTCAAAATGAAGACAAAATATCATATGTGCTAAGAAGATCCCGACAAATTCATCACTAAAGGATAGGATTGAGAGATTTGTTCAATCTTCCATCAATAAATAAAGGACAATGTACTTGCCACTAATTAGACAATTTCGGTATATAAAATGGAATCATCCTCGATAAATGTCACACTGCTGAAACCGAATGAAATAATAATTACCGAAGAATTATGTGTTTTGAAAACTTCTTGGTTCAAACTCATCCTTCAAGATATTCTGACTACTTCAAAATGAATTTCATCTTCACTTCAAGGCATGCTCTCGACGTCAATGTTCTTAGATGTAATGATGTCAGAAAACTAAAATAAATCAATCAATTAGGGCATTCTCTTATTCAAGATTCGAATCAACGAGGTGGTTATACACGGAACAGCTTGGATATTCAGTAAGCAAAGTAATGTTATGATTGGGCCAAACCCCATCTTGGCTATTCAGTTAAACTGAGATAGGATTACTTAGTCCAAATGGGCTTATGAGACCAGCCAAGAAATTCTTACCTCGATGAATTTGAAGTTACTTGCCTTAATAAATTTTCAGTGAGACAACCATAACTTGATTTAACTTGGAAGCCACGATACGACTTTTATCAATCATGGAATATCTATTTAAAAGATCAGCCATACTGGGACTTGTTTCAGCATAGTTTATCATTACCTTCCTGATTTTAACCACGAAGTTGTAACCTGGCCTATACACTATTCAGTTTGGTTGAAGAGACAAGCTTTGAATTGCCTTAACACAGCCTTAGGTTGTCTCCTAATTGCCGAATTTCAAGGATGAATTTTCTTAAGTGAAAATTTAAATTTCTTCAACTTGGCAAGTAATGACTTTCTAAAACTAAACCTCAATATCATATCGCTTTGATGAATAACTAAGAAGTATTGTAATCAGACAGAAGTCCAGCATGACTTAACTTATTAAAGTTTCAGCCTGATCTTCCTTAACTGGATGGCTAAGATCTAATTTGGTTATATCTACATTTAAAAACACGGTAATTTTAATCCTAAATTCTCCGTGAAAATATATTGTTCTCAGCCGTATGTCAGTAAAATGCTGGCGACCGTAATTTTACCATACTTTGCTATTACATTTTAAGGGTTGGTGACCGTAATATCACTCCTTTACGTCAATATATCTTTTTTTTTTTTTTTTTTTAAATGGTAAAAATCATGGAATAAATGTTGCCAGATATTTACCGGTTGTTTTTTAGTGCAAATTCTTTAACAGTGTAGCTTGGTGTAACTGAAAATTTGAGATATGACAGCCTAATCCTTATCAACTTCGTTGAAATTTACATTCGATCTAATCTTTGCTTAGTGTAGGCCCAACCTGACTTTCTCAAGATAGCCAAGGTATTGCGTGGCCTAAATAATGATTACTTGGTTGAAGTTTAACCACAGCAAAGACTTATCTTCCATAATGAAATGATAATTGGATTTAAATAAATTATCAAGCTGTGATTACACCAATTTAGATAAGCCTGAGAAAGGACACCCCAGTTCCCTTGATTTAACAACATATTTGGAGTAATCGTTTACCTTCAGCCTATATAAGTCACATTAAGCAGAAGCTACATCATGTTGAAGCTAGACTATGGAATGTTATCTCGCCTGTTCAATTGAAACAGGCAAGGTTGTGATTAGGGTAAATAATAAATTGACTAATAAGCTAAAAGTAATTAGGTTTTGATCAGGCTACTTCGCATCTTGGCAACTCAGCTTAATCAAGTTATATTTACTTAACGTTACGCCACGCCTTAGCCATATGCCTAGGTAAAGTCAGCCAGGCACCATGATGATTTTACTTCATTCTAATAAAAGTCTTTCCTAATACTTTATGAAATTGCGCTATCTCTCTCTCTCTCTCTCTCTCTCTCTCTCTCTCTCTCTCTCCTCTCTCTCTCTCTCTCTCTCTCTCTCTATATATATATATAGTGTGTGTGCGTGTATTAATATCTTAAATACGGGATTTTAAGGAACACTTTAAGGTGATGGAACTGGTATGGACCTAAACCTTTATTTCAATTTTTTATGGGTTATTATAATATTTGAACCTAATGTTCCGCATATATATATATATATATATATATATATATATATATATATATATATATGTATATATATATATACAAATAAACATAGGCCTATATATATATATATATATATATATATATATATATATATATATATGGTGTTGAAAATCCAATAAACCTATTCCATCATACGTTATCTATACAAAATTAAGAGACAGAAAAGAATTTCTATAAGATTAAATGTCAAAATGCAAGAACATACAGGAAAATATAAGCAAAATTGAACTCTCTAGCATTAATTTTCCGCTCTTAATGAAAAGTCAGGAAAAAAAATTTGAAAAATCCCTTTTGTTACAAAATCGGCGTCTTATGGGCGAAGGAGCCCGAGATTAGACTACATAAGAACCCGCCATTTTGATGAGTGACGTCACGAAGGCATTGTTTACATTTGGCACTAGTGATGTTTCAGACACGGTTATTTGAAGTTATATTTATATTTATTTTTAGTTTTATATTAATATCTTTCAGCGTTTGTGAGCCTCATTTCTAATTTAAGCGTTAAGGTTTATCATTATAAAATATTTTGAACATCTTTACTTATCTTAATTCCATTTTTGACACGAATTACAGTAAATTTGTTTATGGTTCATATTGCATTTATGACTGAAACACGCAGAAAACCAATCTCCAAACCTGATTAACAAAAAACTTCTAGAATCTACCTAATTAATTTGTATTACTACTGACATCCATTTCCTTTTGATTATCACTGGCATATGGAAATATTGCCAATACATTTCTAATTTAAGCATAATGCGAACTTTACCAATACCATTATAAATAATACTTTTATGAACACACAATCTAACAAAGACAAAATATGTTATTCAAAGTTAATGAAAGAATTACTCAAAATAACATCTATGATTTCATATAAACTTTCATTTTGACTCAGGTCCATGGAACCTTGTAATTCATGATTCAACTGTTGCTCTTAATGTTTTCAATCCTTCATGTTATATTATATCATATATTATTTATATATCATATAAAAATCCAGCCTAAACTAATGAAATGTCATGTGTAATAGACTGGTAAACGTTTGGTAGGTAAAGGCAAATATAAACTTAAAAATAATCATAAACATGTTAAGTAAAAATAAATAAATAAACTCCTAGTAATGCATGAATAAATGCGTTTTGGATAGTACACCAAATCTCTGGGTAAGATTAAAAGATGTATATCATCATTAGAGAGAGAGAGAGAGAGAGAGAGAGAGAGAGAGAGAGAGGAGAGAGAGAGAGAGAGAGGAGAGAGAGAGAATTCTTTCAAACATTCATAGGGGTGAAAAATGTTATGTAGAATAAAAAATAAAAAATAAAAAAAGATTGGTAGCACCAATGAACATAATAAAAAAAAAAACTTTGGTAAGTTAGGATCTTAAGTGTTACCCAGAAAAGCTAAGGTTAAAAAAAACTTCGTTATATAAAAAGGATTTTGGAACAAACCTAATAACATCATTGAACAGTCCACCCAAGAAAGATGCCCCCGCCATCCAAAGCTCTTAAAATATATTTTGTAACCACTACAAAAGCCTAATGGTAAAGAAAAATTAGTAAAGTAAAAAAATATTCGGTAAAAATACTAAGATGATAACAGCAGAAAACTATTTGGTGCAAAATGAAAATGATAGAATTACAAAATGATATGGTAACTAAAAATAATCATATAGGTAGGGATAATTCAAAGAATCTGACACTCAAAATGGAAAACCAAAAATATTGGGTATTTCGTAAAGAAAAAGAGTAAAATAAAGAATATTCCGTAAATATGCAAACAACTACAAATACCCGGAGAAGATAACAGTGAAAAACTATTTAGTACAAAATGAAAATGGTAAAATTCAAAGAAGATATGGTAACTTAAATCCTATAGGTAGGAGAATTCAGGGAATCCGACCCACAAAATGGCAAAACCAAAATATTGAGTATTTCGTAAAAAATCGTAATTTAAGACTATTTAGTAAAAGAAGATACTAACAATGAAATATATAAGGAAAAGATAACAGTAGAAAACTATTGGGTACAAAATAAAAATGGTAAAATTCAAAGATGAAATGGTAATTAAAAAAAAAAATAGTCCCTCAAGAAGGAGAATTCGGAGAATCTGAAACTTAAAATTGAAATACTCTAAGAATATATTGTTGAAAATGGCAACATATTTTCTGATTAGTTCAGTTGGAATAATGGAATAAATGCATGTTCCATAAGATTTTTCATAACTCTGACCATCCTTTAAATTCAGATCTCCCTGGACAATTCTATCCTGTTCGTAATACTAGGCAGGCAGTTAATTCTAATAGCCAGGTCTTCTCCATCATGAGGCTCAATACTACACAGTATTCTAGAAGTTTAATTCCAGCTGTTACCAAGTTGTGCAATGATCTTCCTAATCGGGTGGTTGAATCAGTAGAACTTCAAAAAGGTCAAAGTTGGAGCAAATGTTTTTACGTTGACCAGGCTGACATGAGTCTTTTTATAGTTTATATATGACATATCTGTTTTTGACGTTGTTAATAGTTTATATAGGACATATCTGTTTTGAACGTTTTTACTATTTTAGAATAATCTATTGTTAACTTGTTCTCATTTATTTATTTCCTTATTTCCTTTCCTCACTGGGCTGTTTTTCCCTATTGGAGCTCTTGGGCTTATAGCATCTTGCTTTTCCAACTAGTATTGTAGCTTGGCTAATAATAATAATAATAATAATAATAATAATAATAATAATAATGGGAAGAGGAGACAAAATTAGTGGCTGAAATAACATGACCACGAAAAAACTGTATATAAAGTTCTTGAAGATTATTAATTCAAATGTGCCTGCCGGCGTAAATCTCTGGAAGTCAGTAGATGTCCTTTTAAATCATAGGCCTATATAAGTTTCATTATTTGATAAAAATACGGAAAAACGAATAAAATCTCATTAGGTAAAGACAGACGAGTCACTGGTAACACACAATATATATATATATATATATATATATATATATATATATATAATATATATATATATATATATATATATATATATATATATATATATATATATATATGATCAAAACCCAAAAGGTGAATTTACATGTAAACTAGAATATGTTAATAGTGAGAAGTATATGTTACGTCATGAGTTTGTATTAAAAACATTAAATACATTTAAATTTAGTAACCTTTATGTAACATGTCAAAATACAGTACCAGAAAAGAGGCGAATTAATATGGATATAGAAAGTAAACGTTTTATGGATTTAAAAACCAAAAATAAAATTAATTTATACATAGAGTATACAAACACTCACACACACACACATTATATATATATATATATATATATATATATATATATATATATATATATATATATATACACTCACACACATATATATGTATATATATATATATATATATATATATATATATATATATATATATATATACACAGTATATATAGATAGATAGATAGACATACACAATTTATTTAGTCTAATAACGAAAGAGGATCATCATATAAAAAGTTTCAAAAATGAAATAACATAAAATGACAAATCTCTACTGGTCTTTCAGCCCATAAAGGAAAAAAATAACACACGGTCGAAATTAGAATTTTTTTTTTAAAATTAAACCAAATAAAACGAATGTAAAACCTACCAAATTTGAATAAACTTTCAAAAAGAAAAAGGAATAAGAGCTATTGGTCACAAAAGCATTTTGGAAGGAAAGTGGTGGACAGGAAGTCCAATAATTTTTGCATAAATCTTTTACTTTTAAATATATTGGCAAATGATACTGATACACCCAGTTAGTAAAATATAGAAAAAGGTTTTCAAAAGGTTACTACACTACAGAAATTATATATACATATATATATATATATATATATATATATATATATATATATATATATATATACATATATAATTTCTGTAGTCTATTAACGAAAGAGTTATGTTCATCATATAGAAATAAAAAAAAAAAACTCAAAAAATTTAATAATATAAAATTACGTATTTTTAGCTGCTTCTTCCGCCCCTAAAGACATAGTAGCACACGGTCGAAATGAGAAAACAATGTAAAAAAATTAAATCAATTAAATGAACGTAAAACCTACCAAATTTTGATAAACTTTCAGAGGAAAAAGGAGTAACAGCTATTGGTTACAAAAGAATTTTGGAGGGAAAGTGATGGAAAGGAAGTAAAATAATTCTTCATAAAATTTTACTTTTGCGAAATTGGTCCTAAAATTGGAATTGATACAGATACACGAAGCTAAAAAAAAAAAAAAAAAAAAAAAAAAGAAAAGTCAAAGGAGATAATCAAAGACCACCAAGACGGGCAAGCAACCTTGTGCCCATTTTTAACCCTGACCTGAAGGAGACAGGAAAACAAAAAACCGAAAACATTAGGGTTAAAAAGGACTGAATAATAAAATACAAGAATATTATAAAGGCAAATTATATGAAAAACATTGGGGAGAAGCCATCAAAATAAGAAATAGACTGAACTTGTACCTTGAAAAGTATAAAGAACCATAATCTGATGGAGGACTAACAAATATATGACGGAATAATAGAAAAAAAAAAAAAAAAAGAGAGAGAGAGAGAGAGAGAGAGAGAGAGAGAGGAGAGAGAGAGAGAGAGAGAGAGAGAGAGAGAGAGAGAGAGAGAGAGAGAGAGCTTTCGAAAATATCAGCAAAATTAAAAAAAAGAATGATTATAGAGATAATTGAAAAAATGATTTTATAAAAATTTCGACAAAATGAAAAACGAAACGAATTATTGTGAGATGATTAAGTCAAAATTTGGAACTTACATTAGCCAACTGCACAAGATGCTGTACGATAGTTATGGGAGGAAGTTACAAAAATTATATGTAAAAATAGGTCATAATATACGAGGCTAAGAAGAGAATGAATAAAGGTCATTATACAACTGCATGAAGAAATATTCCAGCTGTTACCAAGTTGTGGAATGATCTTCCTAATCGGGTAGTTGAATCAGTAGAACTTCAAAAGTTCAAAGTTGGAGCAAATGTTTTAATGTTGACCAGGCTGACATGAGTCTTTTTATAGTTTATATATGACATATCTGTTTTTGACGTTGTTAATAGTTTATATAGGACATATCTCTTTTGACGCCGTTACTGTATTTAGAATGATATATTGTTAATTCATACTCATCATTTATTTATTTCCTTATTTCCTTTCCCTCACTGGGCTATTTTTCCCTATTGGAGCCCTTGGGCTTATAGCATCTTGCTTTTCCCACTAGGGTTGTAGCTTGGCTAATAATAATAATAATAATAATAATAATAATAATAATAATATAAAAGGTCAACGAGTATGATGATGGTCATTATGTATATATTTTAATCTGAAATATCTGAGGAAAATATAGACTAAAAATTTACACAGCATCCCTTATAAGGTGATTTGAATGTCAACAGAGTCCCATAAATAATTAACATAATTAATATTTTTATATGTAAAGATTTGAAAAAGGCTGGTGAAAAAATTTAAAAATACGCTTCACCACATAAAATATAAATAGATTAGTCATGTTGTAAAAAACCGAATAAACAAAAATTCATCATAGTCTCATTGACACCCAATAATAATATATGCCAACTATGGAAAACGAACGAAAAAGTGAATATAATGATTTTTTTAATAGCTGACCATTTTATGAAAAACCAGAAAAACTGATGTTGAATAACCATGTCTTAGTAATGGCTGGAACAAAATTAGTACATACAATTGCTTAATTTGTGAGAGAGAGAGAGAGAGAGAGAGGAGAGAGAGAGAGAGAGAGAGAGAGAGAGAGAGAGAGAGAGAGAGAGAGAGAGAGAGATAAAAAATCATAAAAGTAATTATATTATAAATGGTATTAGTACAAAGTTCCACTTCAAGAACTAAATTTGGACGAAGATAAAATATAAGTGGAAAAAAGATACCACTATAAGCAAAAATAAAAGAAGGCCACTGTTATCTTAATTCCCTAGCTAAACGATGTTGAGGAAGTAGACATCTTGCATGTATTTATTTTGGAGCAAACAAAGGAGGTTAAATGGGGCCAACATAAAAGGCGTGTTTCGGTGTAATACCTAAACTGAAAAATCATTGAATATGAATATATGATTTTCCTTTTTATTTAGCACCAGTTTAAAGATACATAAGGTTTAGTCAACATCAGTTTCAGGTGTGAGATTCCTGAATTAAAGTTAATGAAGTGCTTATCATCATCATCATCATCATCATTATTATCATTATTATTATTATTATTATTATTATTATTATTATTATTATTATTATTATTATTATCATCAGCTGAGCTACAACCCTAGTTGGAAAAGCAGGATGATAGAAACCAAAGGGTTCCAACAGAAAAATAGTGAGGAAAGGAAAAAAGAAAATAAATAATCTACAAGAGAAGTAATGAATAACTAATAGAAAATGATCTAATAATAGTAACAACATAAAAATAGACCTTACATGAACTATAAAAAAAAAAAAAAAAAGATTTATGTCAGCCAGTTCAACATAAAATTATTCGCTGCAAGTTTGAACTCTTGAAGTTCCACCGATTCAACTCCTTGGTTAAGAAGATTATTCCATAATCTGGTCATAGCTGGAATAAAACTTTTAGAATGCTGTGTAGTATTGAGCCTGATGATGGAGAAGGCATAACTATTAAGAGATAACAGCGTACCTAACATTACGAGCAGGGTGGTACTGTTCACAGGAAGATGCGAATGGTCTGAATTATGGAATTTTTTTATGAAACAAGCATAAACAACTAACTGAAGGATTGTGCTTAAGATTAATATCAAGATCAGGAATAATAAATTCAACATACTACAAGTTTTCATCCAACAAATTAAGATGAGAGTCAGCAGCTGAAGACCAGACAGGAGAACAATACTTAGTTATAAGGTAGATTCAGCATTAGCCTTATAGGCGACCTTTGTACCTTTAGTATACTGAAGGGAAATATCTACAGAAACGTAAGGCAATTAATTGTTTCCTATGAACGAACTGATTAAATTTGAGAATTTACCCAGAAGGAACTTGAGAAATATAAGGCAATCAATTGCTTCCTATGAACGAACTAATTAAATTTGAGAATTTACCCTAAAGGAACTTGAGAAACATAAGGCAAATTAATTGTTTCCTATGAATGAACTAATTATATTTGAGAATTTACCTAGAAGGAACTTGTAGGTAATTATGGAAAGCAAAAGCCTCGTGGAAGTAAAAACAAGCCGATTTACCTTAAAATATTCTTCAAACCAGCCTAGTCGGACAAGAAAAAAAATCATTGCTGATAAATCGGAAGTAATGTGTCCATATCTCATTACTAAAATCCTTTCATGAATCTTTGTGTCTGGGGTACATTGATATATCCTTTTTATTGATTGACGTCTTTATACCTTCACGTTTAACCAGACACACACACACACAAGAAGACTCAAATCTTCAATATGAATCTATCTTGGATGAGGAAATAGATTGGAATAAATTTATGAATTTTGGTCATAAAACCAGGAGCTGGAGCCGGGGATGATATTCAGAGCCAATATGCGACAGTGGAAAAAACCTTGCATTTGGAATATGACGTAAAAATTAAGAGGTTGGGCAGTAACATGTAAGAAAGGAAATTGAATAATTTTAATCCTTTCAATATTATCATCAATAATAATTCTATATAAATATATATTTCGGAAGGAGACCCTATTTTAGACAAATTTTATTGCAAGTAATTGCTGCTTTAAGTGTCGTTAATTTTGTAATGAACTTTTTTCTATTGTTATCTTTTATCTTCATTAATATAATCCGACAGTAACTGGGATATGTGCCTTTCCCAGTCACTGGCGGAATGTAGCAATGAAAAGAAAGAGATAATAAGAAAAATAATAAAAGTTCATTACAAAGGTAACTCCAGTTAGGCAGCAATGACTTTCAATAAAATTCTATAAATAATAATCTTAATAATTTAAAAGCTAATTTTATAAATAAAACGGAGGTTAAGTAGAAAGCTGAAAAGTGAATGCCGCAAGGGTTCAAGATAAACTGAAAAGACCATTAAGTAAAGAATACAGTTTTTTATGGGGGAGGAGTTAGAATGTATACAATTGAGATACTCAAAACAGCAATAAAGACTGAAACTAGCCTGATATTAAGGATTCTGAGTCAGAATTCTAAACTTATGAAGCATTTACTGTCCAAGATGATTTATTTCTTAAATTTATTTCTTAAAAGTTTAATTCAAAATTCGAAAAGATTATCCAAAATATAGACATCTTAAGATGAACTTAAGACGAAGAGCCAAGAAATTGAAAAAAGAAATTTTTTGAATATCAGCTCATCCACATCATCATATCTTTAAGGAGATGAATATGGCATCTCAAAATGTCTGCTTAATAAAATCAAAACATTTGGAGTTTCTTTTTTGTATCACTTATTTTCTTTTTGTTTGGCTTAGGCTAGATACGAATCTTCAAGTTTCACGGAACGGATGAGAGTTTACAAAAAAATTCAGATGTAAAAGAGAGTTACAAGGAGTTACAAAGGATTTTGGATGTCTCAAAGACTTTCAAGTCCATCCGCATAGACTCCATTTGCTCTTGGGTAGAGCCAATTATTGAGTTTAGTGTTTATATGATCTTGTCTAACTTATTTTTTAATTCGTTAGAGAGAGAGAGAGAGAGAGAGAGAGAGAGAGAGAGAGAGAGAGAATGTTACAAGGAGTTACAAAGGATTTTGGATGTCTCAAAGACTTTCAAGTTCATCTGCATAGACTCCATTTGCTCTTGGGTAGAACCAATTAGCAAGTTTAGTGTTTATATGATCTTGTCTAACTTATTTTTGAATTCGTTACAGAGAGAGAGAGAGAGAGAGAGAGAGAGAGAGACTCTAAATGTTTAGAACAACAATATTATCATTATTATTATTACTAGCTAAGCTACAACCCTAGTTGGAAAAGCAGGATGCTATAAGCCCAGGGGCTCCAACAGGGAAAAATAGTTCACTGAGGAAAGGAAATAAATAAACGATATAAGAAGTAATGAACAAATTAAATAAAATATTTTAAAAACATCAAATGATAGACAAAACTGAAGTGTAGAAAAGAAATTTGTCATTAAAAAAAAAAAAAAAAGCATTTAACGAGATCCTGCCATTGTCTTTTTTTTTTTCTTTTTTAATCTTCAACAGATTCGTCCTCCATCTAAACTTTCCCTTAAATGGACGATTTCTAGCATTCCACCTTCATGTTTACCTTGCAATAATAACGAGTCTAAGAGGGGCAATAGCTAGGTCAATGCAGTGGCTTCAATACGTCAAAACGCCGAACTTACTTTACTTATTCCTGGAGACGTTTCCAGGGACTTAGCAAGATTCAATGGGTTTTCAAATCAATGGAATACAAAATTAACGGCTACAAAACAATACATGGCAAGGACTCCCTTGTATCGTATATTGGTGGAGTGAGAGTTGACAGAGTGGTTTTTGGAAATTACAGATATGTTATGCATGTCGTATCTGTGTATATACACATCTAAATACACACGTGTATATATATATATATTAATAATAATAATATTAATAATAAATTACTATTATTATCATCATTATTATCATTTCATTATTATCATTACTATTATTATCACTATTACTTTCATTATTATTATGTATATAAGTGTACTTAGATGTGTATATACCCAGATATGGCAGGCATTACATATCTGTAATTTGTAATATCCACTATGGCAACTAATAATAATAATAATAATAATAATAATAAAATGTCCTCTACATACCTAAAATTAATATTTTTCAAATTCTATTTTCGAAACAGGACACATGCCAATACTGGGGCTCAGATCCCCCTATCCTGGGGGGATTATGTATATAAAAAAATAAAAAAAGGAGTTTTTAGAATGATATATTGTTAATTTATTCTCATCTCATCATTTATTTATTTCCTTTATTTCCTTTCTTCACGGCTATTTTTCCCTGTTGGAGCCCTTGGGCTTATAGCATCTTGCTTTTCCAACTAGGGTAGTAGCTTGGCTAGTAATAATAATAATAATAATAAATGGCTAATTACAAAGATTTTCATACTGTTAATCAAAAGTATTGAATAAGGAATACTGCCTAACCCCCCCCCACAAAAAAAAAAAAAAAAAAAAAAGCCTAAATTGAGTTCATTTGATGCAAAATGGAATGAAATATTAAGGTTAAGGGAAAGAGAAGTAAAAGATGATATGTAAAGCCTGCAATTAAATTTCAGGAATAAGAAGGAAACTGCAACAGCAGACATAGAGAGAGAGAGAGAGAGAGAGAGAGAGAGAGAGAGATTTTCATAGTTTTTTCTATGGTAAACAGAACTAGTTACAAATGATACATTTTGACATGCAGAAAAAAAAAAAATACTAAGAACTCTGGGTAACGCAAAAAAGGATAACAAATATATACTCGTAAGTTCCTTTACAAACTATAAATACAATTTACAAAACAGGAACCAAATTTAACGAGACCTAAATAATTTCCAAAGCAAAAACAATAAATAAATCAAAACGTAAATTGGCTGAGCGTAGCAAGCTATCTGACTTTATCTGGAAGGGGGCCTTTTCAACAGGTCCACACAAAATGGCGGCCGCTTCCAGGGGCAGGTACTTTATGCTAAGGGAGGGACAGACCCCGCGCCTGGCGGCTCTCTCTCTCTCTCTCTCTCTCTCTCTCTCTCTGCTGACTCCCCTTCCCAGCATCATTATATAGATGAAGATAGTGCAGATGGAAACGACGACTTTTTTTCTCAAGAGACGAGGGACGAAAACGATGAAA
>NC_090757.1:47120095-47130095 GCF_036898095.1 Palaemon carinicauda | reverse complement strand
GCGACGGACATTTTACAATGAATTTAAAATTATTTTTAACATATACGAGTTTATATCTTTTTTTTTTTAGGATAATACATAAGCCCGCTATATTACTAACCGATCAATACTATCAATATCATCATCATTATTATCCTCATCATTATCCTGTATGGATAAAAAACGAAGGAAAGAACAAACTATAAAAGATACGAAAAAATTAAAAGAAAGAAAGACAAATATCAACGTCATTGTGGATTTTATAGCCCATTAATTCAAGAAAAAAACTAATAAGAGAAGAATTATAGATACTAAAGCACAAAATTTTTACTTTGGTCGTAGGTGTTTCCGAAAAAAAAGTTAAAAACCACATTATTAATTAAAATCATAAGAAACGATTGATAAAAGTTTTTGAGAAAATATGGCATTGATCCAAGCTAACTTTGGAATCATCCAGAGAAACGTGACAAACACGAATATCGGTTAAATTCTAAACGATGCAAAAACATTTAGATTTTTTTTATCTAATAACTTGATATATATATATATATATATATATATATATATATATATGTATATACTTATATATATATATATATATATATATATATATATATATATATATATATATATATATGAAAACTTGATATGAAAACTTTCATATGAAATCCGACTACTTGTTGACCCTTCTAACTGGAAATTTTAACAATGGGGTTCAGGTTAGGTCAAAAGCCAAAATTTAACCAAACTCAACTTCACAAAGAGCTTCTTGGAACCTATTTATAGTACCCTGATACTTGCACGACTTTTTGCCATGAATTTGTCGTGGCAAGTCGTGACATTTTGTGGCACGAACTGGAAGATCGAAAAAAAAAAAAAAAAAAAAAAGTTATCTCAGAATCACAGCTGACCTGTCCACATTGACACGAACTGGCACGACGAGTTCACGCATAGTTTGCGCACTTCCCGCATCGCCCCGACGAGTTCACGAACAGTTCGCGCATAGTTCATGACCCGGTCACGAAATTTTGTCGTGACCAAAATTTTGAACATTTCAAAATTCTTGTCACGACGTGCCACGATGTCACGACGGGTTTACAAACATTTCGCACCAGTTCACGACGAGTTCACGCCAGTTCACGACTCGAGTCGTGACAATGCGTGCCACAAATTCGTGCAAGTGTCAGCCTGGCTTAAGTTTGTAAGTTGAGGACCTTCCGTAATCACGATATATAAACAAATAATACGTTTCTCATTCTACAAGGATTATAAAAACCTACATGAAACCTCTCTCGAATCTCACAAGAATGATGAAATTTGACGCATTTCCAAAACATACAAATCTAATTGTTACAAATAAACCTTTCAATTGAACCCATTTTGAAATTCACATGCTCTATGGATTCTTACTGCAACTTTGAGCACTCTTGCTTGAGGGTACACTCAAGCACACAATTCAATCTTATTTCTCTTCCGCTTGTTATTTTGAAGTTTATAGTTTATATATGAAAGATTTATTTTAATGTTATTATTCTTAAACATCTCTTGTAGTTTATTTCCTTTCCTCACTGGGCTATTTTCCCTGTTGGAGCGCTTGGGCTTATAGCATCCTGCTTTTTTCAACTAAGGTTGTAGCTTAGTAAGTAATAATAATAATAATAATAATAATAATAATGGTAATAATAATAATACTAACAATGATAATGATAATGATAATAATAATAATAATGATAATAACAATAATAATAAAAATGATAATAATAATAATAATAATGATCATATACAGGGACACAAATGAGTTCCCAAACAACCATCTTTATTTTATTCTACAAACGTCTAGAAAACTGTAAGAAAATCTTATCCATAAAATAAATTATATGCAATAAACTTCAGGACATAAGAGTTAATCATTTCCAAATGATGCCTTGGAAATCTTGAAACCGATGTACGCTATCAAATCAGTTTGCTTCAATCTTATAGAAGTAGTGAAACAAAATTCTATACGATCCATATTAAACTACATGAGCTTATGAATTCACTAGTGTGCATTTAAAATTTTGCAGAATTAAGGAATACTGCATAATCTGCCAAAATATCCATTAGTCTCTTGTCGTTGTTCTGGGCTCCGAAAACCTTACTGTGTCTCAAGTCCTATTAGGACTTGAAAGTACCTCAGGACATTGAAGGTTCTGTAAGTATAGGATGCTTCTAACTAGCTATGAAAATCATCATCATCATCATCTCCTCCGACGGCTATTGACGCAAAGGGCCTTCGATGCCTTGAAAATATATTGGACCTTAAAATTCCACTTGGCATTGGAAGCACCATTGAATCTTGAATATACCACAAAGTTTGAAATTCTTACTTGAACATCGAATTCCATTTAGGCCTCTTAAGTTCATAGTTTTCCTAGCCAAATTTCAGAAAGAAAAATTTTTCAAGGAACATTTTCAAACATCAAATCTACTGAAACAAGGATACAGTGAGGAAAAAAGAATTAATGTGATTGTGATCCAAAGCCCATAAAATTGAATAAAGTCTGTTAAGCACGACCGAGGACTACTTTAAACTTAAATAAAGTCTAAGCACGACAGAGGACTTCTTTAAAACTTAAATAAAGTCTGTTAAGTACGACAGAGGACTACTTTAAACTTAAAGTCTGTCAAGCACGACAGAGGACTTCTTTAAAACTTAAATAAAGTCTGTTAAGCACGACAGAGGACTTCTTTAAACTTAAAGTCTGTTAAGCCCGACAGAGGACTTCTTTAAACTTAAATAAAGTCTGTTAGGCACGACAGAGGACTTCTTTAAAACTTAAATAAAGTCTGTTAGGCACGACAGAGGACTTCTTTACACTTAATTGAGTCTGCAAAGCACGACAAAGGACTTCTTTTAACTTAATCAAGAACTTAAAGTCTAACAGTATTCCTTCAAGGACCTTATCAAACCAGCCCGTGAATTATGCATTAAAATCGGGGAAACAGTTTCTATACCTTGAATATCTCAAAACACCAGATGTAATGAAGTTTATTCAAAATAGTGACAATCACCCTTTTTAGAAATATTAAACATCATCTTAGCAAAGAATCATTTAAATAACAAGCATACGATTTTGCCATAACTTAGAAGTACGTTATCATAATAGTATAATCAATAGCCTACACTGCTAAAAATCTGTATTAAAAAAAAAAAAAAACGGTAAGTGCCTGGCAGCATTTATTCCAGTGATATTACGGTCATTAACCCTTAAAACATAATAACAAAGTAACGTAAAATTACGGTCGTCTGTATTTTACTGAAATACGGCTGAGAACAGTATATTTTGACGGGGAATTTCAGATTAAAAGTAGTTTTTTTTTCTTTAACAGTGTAGGCAAAGAAATATTTATTAATAACTAGAAGAGCATATACTCAATAGTCTAGGCAAATTGGCTAGATGAATACATGCTACAATTATTCATGGTTTATATATTAAAAAGCTCATTATATATGAATATAGCATTCTCGATACGTTTTAGTTAAGTTTACGAGATCTTAATTTAGATACATTCCATAACATGTACGAATTATAAACTGATTTTGACTGTTTTGACTGTCAGCATAAATTTTTAAAAAAATATTTATTCATATTTATTCATATACATACACACACACACATATATATATATATATATATATATATATATATATGCATATAAGCATATATATATATATATATATATATATATATATATATATATATGCATATATATGCATATAAGTATATACATATATATATATATATATACATATATATATATATATATATATATGTATATATATATGTATATACTTATATATATATATATATATATATATATATATATATATATATATATATATATATATATATAAATGAACCTTGGCATAAAGGCTCTGAATGTTTTTCGACAAATCATTTATATGAATCTAAATCTATAACTAGCGCTCTCTAACAATATTTTCTTTTACAAAATATTAGCTTAATTAAAAATGCCTCTTACACATATTAAATAATAGTTTCTTTACTGATTATAAAATTATTATACCATCTAAAAATATATCTTCTATGTTTATATAGAATTACAAACACTTAACAATAATTCTATTTTACAATGATATTTACGACCATATAGAAATACACAAACTAAATAATACTGATTTATGGAAGTCCATAGTGACACGCCATATTAAGTCCTTATTATAAATAACCCAGAAAAGTTAAATCTATACCAACGAAGAATTTCAAACCTTAAACTACCCCACTTTCAAATCTTTAAATCTTTACTAGGTCTAAAGCCGATATGAAAATTCACGATACTGTATTCTATTCTACAATGATATTAACGCTTATATAGAATCACACACACTACATAATACTGCTTTATTAAGTCCATAGTGACATACCATATTAAGTCCTTATTGGAAATGACCCTTATATTGATCATTCCAGAATATATAACTGAAAAGTTATATTTATACCAACGAATAATTTCACAGCTTCAACCATCATATTTCCGAATATAGGTCTAAAGACTGTGTGAAAATTCACGAAACTATTTTCCAATGATATTAGAGCTTATATAGAATTAAACAAACTAAAAAATACTACCTTATTGAGTCCATAGGGATACGCTATACTAAGTCCTTATTAAAAATAAACCTCATATTGATAATTCAAGAACATATAACTGAAAAGGTAAATTCATACCAGCGAAGAATTTCAAACCTTTAATTATCACAGTTATAAATCTATAAATCCTTACTAGGTCTAAAGCCAATTTGAATATTCACGATACTGTATTCTATTTTTCAATGATATCATCCTGTTTTCTTTATCCCTAGGAGAGCAGAAAATGCAAAGGCTCGGTTAATGCATGAGCTAACGGGAAGTAAATAAAAAACAGCGTTAAATGATGTAACATATATGCACTTCCTTGTATATGTTACATCTAGACGTGACAGGAAGGTTTTCAGTTCCGGTGGCCATAATAGTGTTTGTTTTTCACTAAGCCAGTGGAAAATATCAATTACGGAGCAGCAATGAAGAAAATTATACAAACTTCCTATTTCAAACAAATTTTAAAGATTTTTTTTAAACTTTATATTTCTGAATATGATAATTTTCTATAATTCATCGGTATTATTCCGAAATATTTTTTTCAATAATGGTTCTGCTTGTCTATTTTTTTTTCTTTTTTTATCTTGAACTTTCATAACCAACCCGTAACTTAGTAGCAGAATACTCGAATCTGTATTCATACTATAGGCAAGAATAATGTGTTGTCTGAATAAATATATATCATGACTTGTAACATTAACTGCAAGAAACCTCAGAGCTTATAACCTTCCGTCAGGGTTGAGAAATCCAACCCCCAAAAAGTTCGTTCTTTTCCTTATAGGTTACATACCTCTCTTTCGCAAAATGATAGTTGTAATTTCGCACTTTGGTGAGATTTTCGTAATAATATAAGGATGCAATTTCATGCAATTCACATTTCAAACATGGACACACAAACAGAATAAGAAACAATATTCAAGAAGTATTTATCTATAATAATAATAATAATAAAAATAAAAATAATAATAATATTTACAAATGCCTCGCTTCAATATCCCACAAGATGAAAACTGGTTATCTTAACAGAGAGATATAGATTTAGTTATGTTGTCCCAGAACTGAGAAAAAAAAATGCTGTCTTACTCAAAGATAGACAACTGCTTGTGTAATTCCAGAGTCTATTTGCTCAACACCCCCCATTAATATGTTCTTTCAAAATATTTCTAAAAATCATTTAAATTTCTTGGGATGTACCTCTTTTCTATACTTGAACTTTATGGATGGATAGGGAATCTCCTTTTGGAAGACCTATTTGTGGTGGAAATTTCGTCAAAATCGGTCAATTCGTTTTGACATTATCTTTAATATGTCGAAAAATGTAAATCCGGATCTGGATCATCTCTAAACTTTGGATCTGTCAGTGGTGGAAATTTCGTCACCATCCGTCGAGTAGCTTTGACATAATCCTGTCCACAGACAGACAGATTCACAGACATATGAATAAACAAACCGACTCGATTTTATAATATTGGCGGGGGTAATAAAGGAGAGAAAATAGGAGATATTTCGACCTTATCTTTATCATCACTTTTGTTGCAGCATACGACATACCTCATTAATCCATGTAATATGCATATATTAACCAAAGTAACAATTATATAAACACATTTATACTTTACTTATACTGAAGAAAATACACATGAAATTCTTTTAAGCTCATTAGGATCTAACAATATGTTTTTCTATCATTAAGACTTGTGCCTGTATACAGATGTAAATAAATTCTAACAATCAAGAGGGATATAAAACAAGATATTAAGATAAAAAGTTATCCTACACAATATTTTTGCTTATTATATTGAAGATGAATCCTAAATATGGGAAGTGGGGAGTAGGACTGCTCTGTAAACTCTATGGGTTTAGCTGAAATTACGAGGAACCCAAATATCAGAAAGCAAATGTGCAACTATACAAAGCTTTAAAGTTTAAAACATCGTGTCTAAAGACATCAAAAACTAAAGTTTAGCACAATGAACTCGAGAACGCCTCTGTATTCAACAAAGTGTCAAATAACCTTTAGAACCTTATGGGTTCCGAATTCATGATTTTAAGCTAGAAGGCTCGGCACTGGGACCTAGAAGGTCATTCAGCACTTACGGGCTACTTTGGAAAAACCCGCAGTTGCAATGTGAATTGAAAGTTAAGTGGTTTGGCATCAAGATGGAAAAAAGGAAGCGAGTTGAAGGCTAACAATTGAAGGCATCTAAGAACCGATGGGACGCTGCAATAAACTTTAGATAATACCTACAATGAGATAATATACAGATCTATCATGAATAATACAATATCAACAATATGCAGGTTAATGAACCAATTATTCTCTGACGCCACTCTTGTATATCCATAGAGTCTTTTATGATTCTTAAGACATTCTCAAGACATTTCCGTATACATGACCGCAAATTAAATAAAATTCTCAAGACATTTCCGTATACATGACCGTAAAGTAAGTAAAGTAAGATAGATTTAAATCATAAAAAGATTAATGAAAATTAAATACAATTCTGAAATTTGTAAATTGATAAAAGTAAAAAAAAATTCAGTCCATACCAATTCTATTTAAAGTGTCGTCTGGTACCTCCTATTTAGCTAGAGAAGTTCTGTGATAATTTTTCAGTATATATTTAGACATCAAGTTTCTAAAACTTCTAATATCTAATTTAATAAATAATAGTGCATATACTTATCTCCAGTTCATATCAAAGAAACAATGTGTTTTCTAATTCCAACCAATTTCGTCTGGCAAAGTTTGACGCAAATACTCAAGTGTGTGTTCAATCAAGTTTAGGAATATGCACAAGCATTTTATTTCTATTATTCTTACTCTGTGATATTTGGCAAACCTTTTTTACATAGATGCCTAGATAGAATCTGGTACAATCTATTAGCTGTTAATGAAATTTGATACGATTTTCTCACTTACTTAATGATACTTAATACACAACAACCCGCTCTTATTTAGCAAAGTCAGGATGCCAAAAAACTCAAAATCATTTAATCTTACATAGCAGTGAAATTTGCAAAACTTCTGAGTGGAGATTTAACTAGTTAACCACTCGTTTCTCACACAAGGACCAGAGTTTCACATAGCATACAAATCACTCAAAGTGTAATAAAAAAAAAATAGGAAAACCTGAACAGATAAAACTTCTCCATTTCTATGGGGAAAGTGTATTAACATTTGTAGAAGACTGAAAAGCGTTAACGAATTCAGGTGTAATGAACAAGAGTCCTGATCACCTTCGTTACAGTAAAATACTCAACTAAAAAGAAGTGTTTAATTTAGAATTTCAACAATCATACTCCCACCCGTTTGGTTAACAACTGATAATTAATGAAAATCGGAAGGAGTTACTTGAGACTCATACTCAGCTAAGAAATGAACATTAAATTCACAGTTATTTCGATAAATTAACACAATTTCTTAGACAAGGAACACGCCAGTCAGAATTTCTCTATACCTACTAAAGCCTTATACTAGTTTAAATGATTACTCTCAATGTACCAGAAAGTTTCACACGCAATTAAAATTTGCACATGCATCACAAATAATAAATTCTCATCTAGAAGGCTTCAAGAAAATTTAACAAAAAAACAATTTTCAATGTACTGTGATTTATGAGCAAACTATATTTCCACATCCACTCAGAACTTCCAATTATATATATATATATATATATATATATATATATATATATATATATATATATATATATATGTATATATATATATATATATATATATATATATATATATATATATATATATATATATATAGTGTGTGTGTGTCTCCATAAATATATGTCAATGTAAGGTAGAAATTAATACATACATACACACACATACATATATATATATATATATATATATATATATATATTATATATATATACATATATATATATATATATATATATATATCATATATATATATATAATCTATATATATATACATATATATAAATATATGTATATATATATATATATATATAAATTTTAAAACATACATTGATATCGATAGGGAAGGGATGATTGCTATCAACCAGACAAACATAAGCTACAAAAGATTTCAGAGCCTAAATGCTAACTGTACTTTCAGGATTTACCCAGCGAGACCAGTCTTAAATACAGCGATCCGATCCTATGTGAAGTAGAAATTTATTTCTATTAAACGCGAAATTGTGTTGGTTTTCATCATCATATATATATATATATATATATATATATATATATATATATATATATATATATATATATACTTATATATATATACATATATAAAAATATATATATATATATTTATATATATATATACATATATAAATATATATATATATATATATATATATATATATATATTTATATATATATATATATATATATATATATATATATATATACATATATTTATATATACATATGTGTGTGTATGTATAAATATATATATGTGCATATTCATATGTAATAAACCAAAAGGAAATGATGAAAATACTGAGTGAATCCTTTTTGATGTAGTGAGATGAGGATTATTATAATTTAAGATTTATTATTATTATTATTATTATTATTATTATTATTATTATTATTATTATCATTATTATTATTATTTTTATTATTATTATCATTATTATTATTTTTATTATTATTATTATTATTATTATTATTAGCTAAGTTACAACCCTAGTTGGAAAAGCTGGATGCTATAAGCCCAAGGAATCCAACAGGGAAAAAATAGCATGGGAAGTAATGAATAACATGAAATATTTTACGATCAGTAACAACGTCAAAATAGACACGTCATATATAAGCCTAACCTATGAAGAGAGACGTATGTCAACCTGGTCATCATAAAACCTTTCGCTGCACCTTTAAACTTCTGAAGTTCCACCAATTCAACTTCCCAATTATGAATATCATTTCACAATTCACAATCTGGCCACAGCTGGAATAAATCTTGTGGAACACTGTGTAGCACTGAGACTTAGAATGGAGAAGACCTGACGGTTAGAATTAACTGTATACCTAGTACTATATACAGGATGCTACAGTCTGGCAAGATCTGAATGCAAATGATGGTCACAATTATGAAAAATTCTATGCAATATGCATAAAGAAATTAATGAACGACGATGACAAAGATTAATATTTAGATCAGGAATAAGAAATTTAATAGACCGCAAGTTCTTATCCAACAAAGTAAGATGAGATTCAGTAGCTGAAGACCAAACAGCAGAACAATACTCGAAACAAGGCAGAATGCAAGAATTAAAACTTCAGAATAGATTGATCACAGAAAACCAATTTCTGAGCAATTGAAGAAGAAACAGACCAAATGTGTTTCTCAAAAGTAATTTTGCAATCAAGAATCACACTTAAGGAGA
>NC_090757.1:47092595-47107595 GCF_036898095.1 Palaemon carinicauda | reverse complement strand
TATATATATATATATATACATACATACAGAGCCTCCATATATATATATATATATATATATATATATATATATACACAAACACACGTGTGTGTATGCATATAAATATATATATATATATATATATATATATATATAAATTATATACACATACATACATACACAAGTGTGTATATATATACATATTATATATATACATATATACACACACGTGTATGTATGTATGTATGTATGTATATATATATAAATATATATTATACTGTATATATGTGTATATATACACATATATACATACACACACACGTATGTGTATATATACATATATATATATATATATATATATATATATATATATATATATAAATACTGATAATATTTCGAACTACGAAGAGATACTAATAACTTACATTCTACATTAGGAAAAGGAAAATCCAATTTGTTTGTAATGCTCAAGACTTACATCCGCCAAAGGACAAATACATTGCTAGCTTACTGTCTTTTAGATTTTAGATTTTAGTAAAAAGTTCTAATATATTTCTACGGATGAAGTTGCCAACGTCACACCATTTCTCTTAACACCAGTGAATATTAATATCTGTGTACGGCTTTGGTGAATTTGTAAAGACTTCTGAAGTTAATATATGAAATTAACGAATACCATAATTTTGATAGAATTGCTATAAAATTTTGGGCATAATTTTTTTCCAGAAATGTTGTTAAAGTTAGAATGTTACATTAAGGAGATCAGAACATTATTTTTGCACTTATTAATTTTTCTTAAAGTTAGTGTGTTACACAGTACATAATTTTTGCACTTATTAAATTTTCTTCAAGTTAGTGCGTTACATTAAGATCAGTACCCAACATAATTTTTGCATTTATCAAATTTTCTTAAAGTTAGTGTATGACATTAAGAAGATCAGTACATAATTTTTGCACTTGTTAAAAGGTCTTCAAGTTAGTGTGTTACATTAAGATCAGTACATAATTTTTGCACTTGTTAAATGGTCTTCAAGTTAGTGTATGACATTAAGGAGATCAGTACATAATTTTTGCACTTATTAAATGGTCTTCAAGTTAGTGTGTTGCATTAAGAAGATCAGTACATAACTTTTTCACTTGTTAAATGGTCTTCAAGTTGGTGTGTTGCATTAAGAAGATCAGTACATAACTTTTGCACTTGTTAAAAGGTCTTCAAGTTAGTGTGTTACATTAAGAAGATCAGTACATAATTTTTGCATTTATATAAACATCGTTTAAGATCTGAGCGCATGAATCATATCTCGGGGCACACTCCGTTTTGGCCACGATAATTGGAGGAACACATTTCAGTTTTGTTCAACGGCGAAAATCAATGAAAATAGATGGAACAGATGAAAGAAATATGAATGATTCCTAATTTCAAAACTGATATTAACATCATATCCACTCTTCAAAAAAATAACCTGACCACCACTCAAAATTGAAATATATAAAAATTTTAATATATTGTCAATCTAACCTGCAAAAATTACAACTTTACTTGTGGAAAATATGTGTCGATAACCACAAGGAATTATTATTATTATTATTATTATTATTATTATTATTATTATTGAGTAATTAATCTGGCATCACAGATCAAATATCATCGGCGGCGGAAGGCAAGATGTCCCAGGCTTTACTTAAGAAACATAAGCAACTCTATCCTTTAGCAAAAATAACAAGAAATAACACAAATGTATAAAATAACCTTAGTCAACCTGTAGCTGAAACATATCTTAGCTAGGTAATATCTTTGTTTTTGTTTTAATAAATCGTCAATTCAGAAATTGTTCGAAGTTCCAAAAAATTTCAATTGGTCTTCCATAGCAATTAGAAATATTATGATCATAATGCAACAAAATGTTATATACTTTAGAAATTATGATTAATTGATCTTAATAAAAAAAACCTTCGTGTTACAAGTAGTGCCATAGCCTCTGTACCTTGGTCTTCCACTGTCTTGGGTTAGTCCTCTTCCTTGAGGGTACACTCAGGCACACTAATTTTTACTGTTGAAGCCCTTAGGCTTACAGCATTCTGCTTTTCCAACTATGGTTGTTGCTTAGATACTACTAATAAAAATGATACTGTAAGAACAGGATAACTTAATGTCTATGTTAAAAATTACTGTTATCCACATCATCATTGATGCATGTTTCTCTAGCTTTTGATAATACTCAATAGAAAACTATTTCCTCGTCGATCTGTTTTTTACTTACATAACACTATCATTTATTCTTTATTCATATTTTACATACGTACATTCCGTAACGAAAAGTCTTGTTTTTTAATTTATATTACGTAAACATAATATTCAAACCATGAAAACCATTAAAGAAATGGGTTTGTATTTCTGAAATCATCAAAATAACTTCTAAAACGAAGTAATTTTTACTACATATATCTGTAAAACCACAAAAATACTGCGACTCTTATAACCATGACAATACTGTCAGTTAACTATATAATTACCAGGTTTTCTATTATAATAAAATTGGTTATGTATTAATCATAACCTACAGAGTAATTTAAAAATGGATGATAAATTACTATGAAAATTTTCGTTGAGAATATCTGCGGATAAGCTTGAAAACCAAAGTTTTTAATCTATTAATACCCATTAGATTAATATTGGAAATACTGCATGGGTAACCTATAGAAATATATCCTCCGACAGACCATCTCGAGGAATATGCATTTTAAAAGATCAAACTCGATCAACAGAATTTCAGGTAAAATCTGTTCAAATTCTGCAAAAATTCCGTTGAAAGTTAGGCCTTTAACTGAAAACAGAACCTGAAAAAAAACTTAGGGCCTCACCACTAAGTACATATCAACAGAATTTCAGGTAAAATCTGTTCATATTCTAGTAAAATTCCGTTGAAAGTTAGGCCTTTAACTGAAGACCGAACCTGAAGAAAAACTTAGGGCCTCACCACTAGGTACATATCAACAGAATTTCATGTAAATTCTATTAAAATTCTGGTAAAATTCCGTTGAAAGTTGGGCATTTAACTGAAGACAGAACCTGAAGAAAAACTTAGGGCCTCACCTCTAGGTACATATCAACAGAATTTCATGTAAAATCTGTTCATATTCTGGTAAAATTACGGTGAAAGTTAGGCCTTTAACTGAAGACAGAACCTGAAGAAAAACTTAGGGCCTCACCTCTAGGTACATATCAACAGAATTTCATGTAAATTCTATTAAAATTCTGGTAAAATTCCGTTGAAAGTTAGGCATTTAACTGAAGACAAACCTGAAGAAAAACTTAGGGCCTCACCTCTAGGTATATATCAACAGAAATTCATGTAAAATCTGTTCATATTCTGGTAAAATTCCGGTGAAAGTTAGGCCTTTAACTGAAAGCAGAACCTGAAGAAAAACTTAGGGCCTCACCTCTAGGTACATATCAACAGAATTTCATGTAAATTCTATTAAAATTCTGGTAAAATTCCGTTGAAAGTTAGCCATTTAACTGAAGACAGAACCTGAAGAAAAACTTAGGGCCTCACCTCTTGGTACATATCAACAGAATTTCATGTAAAATCTGTTCATATTCTGGTAAAATTCCGGTGAAAGTTAGGCCTTTAACTGAAGACAGAACCTGAAGAAAAACTTAGGGCCTCACCTCTAGGTACATATCAACAGAATTTCATGTAAATTCTATTAAAATTCTGGTAAAATTCCGTTGAAAGTTAGGCATTTAACTGAAGACAGAACCTGAAGAAAAACTTAGGGCCTCACCTCTTGGTACATATCAACAGAATTTCATGTAAAATCTGTTCATATTCTGGTAAAATTCCGGTGAAAGTTAGGCCTTTAACTGAAGACAGAACCTGAAGAAAAACTTAGGGCCTCACCTCTAGGTACATATCAACAGAATTTCATGTAAATTCTATTAAAATTCTGGTAAAAATTCCGTTGAAAGTTAGGCATTTAACTGAAGACAGAACCTGAAGAAAAACTTGGGGCCTCACCTCTAGGTACATATCAACAGAATTTCATGTAAATTCTATTAAAATTCTGGTAAAATTCCGTTGAAAGTTAGGCATTTAACTGAAGACAAACCTGAAGAAAAACTTAGGGCCTCACCTCTAGGTATATATCAACAGAATTTCATGTAAAATCTGTTCATATTCTGGTAAAATTCCGGTGAAAGTTAGGCCTTTAACTGAAAGCAGAACCTGAAGAAAAACTTAGGGCCTCACCTCTAGGTACATATCAACAGAATTTCATGTAAATTTTATTAAAATTCTGGTAAAATTCCGTTGAAAGTTAGGCATTTAACTGAAGACAGAACCTGAAGAAAAACTTAGGGCCTCACCTCTAGGTACATATCAACAGAATTTCATGTAAAATCTGTTCATATTCTGGTAAAATTCCGGTGAAAGTTAGGCCTTTAACTGAAGACAGAACCTGAAGAAAAACTTAGGGCCTCACCTCTAGGTACATATCAACAGAATTTCATGTAAATTCTATTAAAATTCTGGTAAAATTCCGTTGAAAGTTAGGCATTCAACTGAAGACAGAACCTGAAGAAAAACTTAGGGCCTCACCTCTAGGTACATATCAACAGAATTTCATGTAAAATCTGTTCATATTCTGGTGAAATTCCGGTGAAAGTTAGGCCTTTAACTGAAGACAGAACCTGAAGAAAAACTTAGGGCCTCACCTCTAGGTACATATCAACAGAATTTCATGTAAATTCTATTAAAATTCTGGTAAAATTCCGTTGAAAGTTAGGCATTTAACTGAAGACAAACCTGAAGAAAAACTTAGGGCCTCACCTCTAGGTATATATCAACAGAATTTCATGTAAAATCTGTTCATATTCTGGTAAAATTCCGGTGAAAGTTAGGCCTTTAACTGAAAGCAGAACCTGAAGAAAAACTTAGGGCCTCACCTCTAGGTACATATCAACAGAATTTCATGTAAATTCTATTAAAATTCTGGTAAAATTCCGTTGAAAGTTAGGCATTCAACTGAAGACAGAACCTGAAGAAAAACTTAGGGCCTCACCTCTAGGTACATATCAACAGAATTTCATGTAAAATCTGTTCATATTCTGGTAAAATTCCGGTGAAAGTTAGGCCTTTAACTGAAGACAGAACCTGAAGAAAAACTTAGGGCCTCACCTCTAGGTACATATCAACAGAATTTCATGTAAATTCTATTAAAATTCTGGTAAAATTCCGTTGAAAGTTAGCCATTTAACTGAAGACAGAACCTGAAGAAAAACTTAGGGCCTCACCTCTAGATACATATCAACAGAATTTCATGTAAATTCTATTAAAATTCTGGTAAAATTCCGTTGAAAGTTAGGCATTTAACTGAAGACAGAACCTGATGAAAAACTTAGGGCCTCACCTCTAGGTACATATCAACAGAATTTCATGTAAAATCTGTTCATATTCTGGTAAAATTACGGTGAAAGTTAGGCCTTTAACTGAAGACAGAACCTGAAGAAAAACTTAGGGCCTCACCTCTAGGTACATATCAACAGAATTTCATGTAAATTCTATTAAAATTCTGGTAAAATTCCGTTGAAAGTTAGGCATTTAACTGAAGACAGAACCTGAAGAAAAACTTAGGGCCTCACCTCTAGGTACATATCAACAGAATTTCAGGTAAATTCTATTAAAATTCTGGTAAAATTCCGTTGAAAGTTAGGCATTTAACTGAAGACAGAACCAGAAGAAAAACTTAGGGCCTCACCTCTAGGTACATATCAACAGAATTTCATGTAAAATCTGTTCATATTCTGGTAAAATTCCGGTGAAAGTTAGGCCTTTAACTGAAGACAGAACCTGAAGAAAAACTTAGGGCCTCACCTCTAGGTACATATCAACAGAATTTCATGTAAATTCTATTAAAATTCTGGTAAAATTCCGTTGAAAGTTAGGCATTTAACTGAAGACAGAACCTGAAGAAAAACTTAGGGCCTCACCTCTAGGTACATATCAACAGAATTTCAGGTAAAATCTGTTCATATTCTGGTAAAATTCCGGTGACAGTTAGGCCTTTAACTGAAGACAGAACCTGAAGAAAAACTTAGGGCCTCACCTCTAGGTACATATCAACAGAATTTCATGTAAATTCTATTAAAATTCTGGTAAAATTCCGTTGAAAGTTAGGCATTTAACTGAAGACAGAACCTGAAGAAAAACTTAGGGCCTCACCTCTAGGTACATATCAACAGAATTTCATGTAAATTCTATTAAAATTCTGGTAAAATTCCGTTGAAAGTTAGGCATTTAACTGAAGACAGAACCTGAAGAAAAACTTAGGGCCTCACCTCTAGGTACATATCAACAGAATTTCATGTAAAATCTGTTCATATTCTGGTAAAATTCCGGTGAAAGTTAGGCCTTTAACTGAAGACAGAACCTGAAGAAAAACTTAGGGCCTCACCTCTAGGTACATATCAACAGAATTTTAGGTAAAATCTGTTCATATTCTGGTAAAATTCCGTTGAAAGTTGGGCATTTAACTGAAGACAGAACCTGAAGAAAAACTTAGGGCCTCACCTCTAGGTACATATCAACAGAATTTCATGTAAAATCTGTTCATATTCTGGTAAAATTCCGGTGAAAGTTAGGCCTTTAACTGAAGACAGAACCTGAAGAAAAACTTAGGGCCTCACCTCTAGGTACATATCAACAGAATTTCAGGTAAAATCTATTAAAATTCTGGTAAAATTCCGTTGAAAGTTAGGCATTTAACTGAAGACAGAACCTGAAGAAAAACTTAGGGCCTCACCTCTAGGTACATATCAACAGAATTTCATGTAAAATCTGTTCATATTCTGGTAAAATTCCGGTGAAAGTTAGGCCTTTAACTGAAGACAGAACCTGAAGAAAAACTTAGGGCCTCACCTCTAGGTACATATCAACAGAATTTCAAGTAAATTCTATTAAAATTCTGGTAAAATTCCGTTGAAAGTTAGGCATTTAACTGAAGACAGAACCTGAAGAAAAACTTAGGGCCTCACCTCTAGGTACATATCAACAGAATTTCATGTAAATTCTATTAAAATTCTGGTAAAATTCCGTTGAAAGTTAGGCATTTAACTGAAGACAGAACCTGAAGAAAAACTTAGGGCCTCACCTCTAGGTACATATCAACAAAATTTCATGTAAAATCTGTTCATATTCTGGTAAAATTCCGGTGAAAGTTAGGCCTTTAACTGAAGACAGAACCTGAAGAAAAACTTAGGGCCTCACCTCTAGGTACATATCAACAGAATTTCATGTAAATTCTATTAAAATTCTGGTAAAATTCCGTTGAAAGTTAGGCATTTAACTGAAGACAGAACCTGAAGAAAAACTTAGGGCCTCACCTCTAGGTACATATCAACAAAATTTCAGGTGAAATCTGTTCATATTCTGGTAAAATTCCGGTGACAGTTAGGCCTTTAACTGAAGACAGAACCTGAAGAAAAACTTAGGGCCTCACCTCTAGGTACATATCAACAGAATTTCATGTAAATTCTATTAAAATTCTGGTAAAATTCCTTTGAAAGTTAGGCATTTAACTGAAGACAGAACCTGAAGAAAAACTTAGGGCCTCACCTCTAGGTACATATCAACAGAATTTCATGTAAATTCTATTAAAATTCTGGTAAAATTCCGTTGAAAGTTAGGCATTTAACTGAAGACAGAACCTGAAGAAAAACTTAGGGCCTCACCTCTAGGTACATATCAACAGAATTTCATGTAAAATCTGTTCATATTCTGGTAAAATTACGGTGAAAGTTAGGCCTTTAACTGAAGACAGAACCTGAAGAAAAACTTAGGGCCTCACCTCTAGGTACATATCAACAGAATTTCATGTAAATTCTATTAAAATTCTGGTAAAATTCCGTTGAAAGTTAGCCATTTAACTGAAGACAGAACCTGAAGAAAAACTTAGGGCCTCACCTCTAGGTATATATCAACAGAATTTCATGTAAATTCTATTAAAATTCTGGTAAAATTCCGTTGAAAGTTAGGCATTTAACTGAAGACAGAACCTGAAGAAAAACTTAGGGCCTCACCTCTAGGTACATATCAACAGAATTTCATGTAAATTCTATTAAAATTCTGGTAAAATTCCGTTGAAAGTTAGGCATTTAACTGAAGACAGAACCTGAAGAAAAACTTAGGGCCTCACCTCTAGGTATATATCAACAGAATTTCATGTAAAATCTGTTCATATTCTGGTAAAATTCCGGTGAAAGTTAGGCCTTTAACTGAAGACAGAACCTGAAGAAAAACTTAGGGCCTCACCTCTAGGTACATATCAACAGAATTTCAGGTAAAATCTATAAAAATTCTGGTAAAATTCCGTTGAAAGTTAGGCATTTAACTGAAGACAGAACCTGAAGAAAAACTTAGGGCCTCACCTCTAGGTACATATCAACAGAATTTCAGGTAAAATATATTCAAGTTATGTGGTAAAATTCCATTGAAAATTATGTATTTAACTGAAGACAGAACCTGAAGATAAAAAAAGACCTCAACTCTGGGTAAATATATCTAACCACAATCCACAAAGGAAAGCTGTTTAATAAAAATTAAAAATATTTTATGTTTTTCAATGATAATATCCAAAAACGTTTTTTAATAAAACCAAATACGTATCACTGTAAGAAAATTATACCTTTCTTTGAGTTATTCTGTCACTCAGAAGCAAAGGTTTTACTAGAAATAAAATTCACATATCTAACCATAAAGGAAAAGCATTTAATAAAAAAAAAAAAAAAATATTAGTGTATGTTTCAATGATATCCAAAAATATTTTTCAATAAAACCAAATACGAATCACTGTAAATAAAATTATAATTTACTTAGAATTATTCTATCCCTCGAAGGTAAATTTCTAATAGAATAAAATCCCCATATCTAACCATAAAGGAAACCTGTTAATAACAATGAAAAATATTGCAAATTTTTCAGTGATAATAACCGAAAAATTTGGTTTAATAAAACCAAATACAAACCACTGTCCTACAAATAATACTTTTCTTAGAAGTATTCTATCCGCCAGCAGGAAAATTTTTAATAGAACCAAATTTGATTTCCTGGAAAAAAAATAACCACCTGCGAATATTTCTTTCCCTCAGAACCAAACCCCAAACTGTACGTTATCTTCCTCAAAGAAACAAATACGTGAATAAGTAAGAAACGAAGTAAAAAAATTTTTCTTGATTTTTCCTCTACTAGACAAAATTTGAACTTTAATATATACTGTTGTTTTTAAACCTCTGGAGCCCACGGCCAATTTTTACCTCTCTACCATTCCAACTGTGATGAAAAAAAAAAAAAAAATTAAAATGAAGCATATTGATAATTTCTATTTAAATAATCTTTTATTGATGAATTAAAGTAATGGTCTGAATTTTCTGAAAATTATTTTTTTATGTAACCAAAACGTGTAAATTTTGTAATTTCTTGATTTTAACGTGTAATATACCAAATTCAGGACCACTTCTAGCTCCCTACAATTCCCAAACTGATGAAAAAATCACAGTGAAGCATAAATTGATAAATTTGTATTATTTCTATTTTTTTAATGATGGAATAAAGTATCTGTCTGAATTTACCGAAAATTAATTTTTTTATGTAACCAAAACTCAATCTATTTTTCAGCAACGTAAAGACATGTAATATAAACGATCTACTGTGCCATGCAAATACGATCTCAGCTTTGACTCTAATGTTATGGGTGTGCTAGATTTTTTTTTTTTTTACTACAAGAGTATCAATTTTTGGGAGAGTTGCAGATAATGCACATATGACGTAGCAGTATCTCGTTTTTTTTCCTTTAGCTGTAACAAAATCGTCAATTCAACAGTCGCACAGGTATGTTGAATCAGAGGGTTAGAAGGATATTTATTCTCTCTCTCTCTCACACACACACACACACACATATATATATATATATACAGATATACATGCATATATATGTATATATATACATATATATATGTGTATATATATACATATATATATATATATATATATATATATATATATATATATATATATATCACCACCAGTCCACAGTGACCAGCGTGGCGATGAAAACTGGCCAAACCCTAGGCTAGACTAAGGACCCTTCTGAGGCCTTTGTCCTACAGGGGGATGAAAATAGTTACATTTTGTTGTTGTTGTTGTAGTATATATATATATGTATATATGTGTGTGTATATATATATATGTATATATATATTTATATAAATATATATAATGTTTGTATAAACATAAATATATATATATATATATATATATATATATATATATATATATATATATATATAATTTATATACATATATATTAATAGCTAAGCTACAACAATAATTGGAAAAGCGGATGCTATAAGCATAAGGGCTCCAACAGGGAAAATAGCCAAGAGAGAAAGGAAACAAGGAAAATGAAATATTTTGAGAAGAGTAATAACATTAAAATAAATATTTCCTATATAAACTTTAACAAAACAAGAGGAAGAGAAATTAGACAGAATAGTGTGACATAATGTACCCTCAAACAAGGGTCAGTCTTTGGTCACATTACAGTACAAATCTACCTTGATAAGAATATTGTTAAAAACCGGAGTTAGCAACTGTCAGCCTATTTTGACCAATATGTAAATACAAATTGATCAAAATGTAAGTTTATTTAGTCGAAAATCTGCTCAAATTGGCATTGGTTTAAAACATTAAACATTCGTCTTTTTCCCCTTGAACAAAATCTGCCCTTGGTCTTAGAAATATGTCTCTTCGCATCTTAGTGACTTTGATAAATGTGGATAAAATTCGGAAAGATGCATGTCAAAAGCCGCGAAAAGCTTTACAAGCCTATCCCATCTTTTGGAATAGGGCATTCTAGCCTTTAAAAATACTATAAAAGTAGAAAAATCATCAGGAGCCATTTCAAAAATTCCAAGTCTAGTATATGTCAGGATGATATAAAGCTGACAAAAATTAAAATGAAAGAGTTCCCGGAAAACAGAAAATCTTTTTTCTTAAAAGTTCATGAACTCCCATAAAAAATTATAACCATGGTAATCAGCTCTTCTACGATAAGGACACTCCAAAATCAAACCATTGTTCTCTAGTCTTAGGTAGTGCCATAGCCTCGATACCATGGTCTTCCATTGTCTTAGATTAGAGTTCTCTAGCTTGAGGGTACACTCTGGCACACGATTCTATCTTATTTCTCTTCCTCTTGTTTTGTTAAAGTTTTTATAGCTTATATTATAGGAGATATTTATTTTAATGTTGTTACTCTTCTTACAATATTTTATTTTTTCTTTTCCTTTCCTCCTGTTGGAGCCCCTGGGCTTTTAGCATCCTGGATTTCCGAGGTTATAGCTTAGCAAGTAATGATAATAATAATAATAATAATAATAATAATAATAATAATAATAATAATAATAATAATAATGTTACTATTCTCGTACCTGGAAACTTACAGACTCAATGATTTCCAAATTAATCTTGGAAATTTACAGGCACAATGTTTAGAAATTTAGGCTGAGCAACTTACCACTCCAATGTTTCAAAAGTTTGGTTTAGAAATTGAAAGATTTTGTTTATGAAATTCGGCTAAGAAACTTTGTGGTTCAGTGTTTAGAAAATTCGACTTACAAATTTACAGGTTTTATATTTTAAAAATATGGCTTACATATCAATAGATTTAATATTTACATAATTCAACTTTATTAACTTTGAAAATTATGACTAATTAAAATTCATCTTGCGTAAATAAGGAGCCTGACATTAATTGGAAATTTTGAATAAAAGAATTTCAAAACGGTTTTTAAAAAAATAAAAATCAATATAATAAATAGAGACCTGTAAACAACATTAATTTCTACAAACATAGATTAAAATATTCCATATAAAACGCAAGAAAAAATTTTTAATTTAGAGGAAATTAAATTTGTAGCTTTTTCGAAATCAACTTATTTTTCTAATGTTAAGTATTAAATATATTATACGCGGACATGAATGAGCGGCACTGCTCACTGCCTGGTCGCTAAAATATAAAAAATTTCCAAAACCACAGGAAAATGCAAATTTACCATTATCGTTTCGAAATAAAAAGACATGTTAAATAAAAAGAAATAGCCAAAGGAAGGTAATCTTAATTATTATTATTATTATTATTATTATTATTATTATTATTATTATTATTATTATTACTAGCCAAGCTACAACCCTAGTTGGAAAAGCAAGATGCTATAAGCCCAAGGGCTCCAACAGAGAAAAATAGCCCAGTGAGGAAAGGAAATAAGGAAATATATAAATGATGAGAATAAATTAACAATATATCATTCTAAAAACAGTAACACCGTCAAAACAGATATGTCCTATATAAACTATTAACAACGTCAAAAACAGATATGTCATATGTTAAATAGATAAAAAAATAATAGCCAAAGGAGGGTAATCTTAATAAAATAAAGATAATGAAAAACTTGTTGGGCCGAAAATAAAACAAATAAATATCTGAAAGCCTATTTAGTGATTTTCTAAATTCAACACTAGAATGTGAGAAATAAGGAAAATGTCAAAAATACCTATTATACCCTGGATATATATAACCACAATGAACCGTTTGCTTACTAAAGAAATACCCAATTTACCTTCAATTTCTCCAATCTTTCCATTAGCCTAACAAGGAGGACTTATTTCTTAGTATGATTATGCTGTTTTAAAGCTAAACATGGATTTTTATTAAATGATTGAACGGTTAAAATATTTGAGCAGGCAAAATATTTAAAAAACATTATTCACCTCTCTCTCTCTCTCTCTCTCTCTCTCTCTCTCTCTCTCTCTCTCTCTCTCTCTCTCTCTCTCTATATATATATATATATATATATATATATATATATGCCTATTCAATTGTTAAGCACTACTCATATAAGCATAATTTCTCCCCAAACATCCGCCCTCCCCGAAAAAAAAAAAAAAAAAAAAAAAAACTATTACAATTGATGTACAGACTACTCTAGTGACTCAAAACATCCACACAAATTTTCAAATAAATATATTAATTTTTTAACTAAAATAGTGTATCTTTTATATCTGCGTAATCATCAAACTGTCTTGGAAATATTACTAGTTAACTTTAGTATTATTTTGCATAACTTTTACACATTAAATAACACTAAAAATATTACCTAACAACTCTATCAAAATTATATATGATATATGATCTATGATTATCAATTTCAATAATTTAAGGTTTAAGGTACCATATATATAATATATATACAGTAAGTGTATATATATATATATATGTATATATATATATACATATATATATATATATATATATATACCCATATATATACATATATATATGTATACATATATATTTATATATATATATATATATATATATATACTGTATATGTATATATATATACATACATACATACATACATACATACACACACATATATATATATATATATATATATATATATATATATATCAGCATTGCCCAATCACGTTATCTGCCATTTCTATGAACAGACTTACAAATTATCCTTCAAGCAAATGTTATCAATTTTATCTAAATAAAAAATAAAACATTTCACGATTTATTTTGAATGTACTTAATTATTTTTTCCAACTTAATATCCAAGATGTTGATAAAGTACATTAATAAGTACAATAATCATTCTATTAAGCAAGTTATTCACCAACTACTCACCACAGTAATGAACAAAATCCTTACATGAGACCTTTATTATTCTCATATACATATTGATCAACTAGAGGTTTAGGTTTCTTGATTTGAGTTATCCGATGTCATAGCTGTAAAAACTAGACTGTATTTGTAAATTAAAAGTTGAAAAAGGGATTAAAGGCCATACAGCAATGAATCTTAAAATTGCTATCTCGGACTCGAAAGTATTACCAGTTCCTCTATAGGCCTACTCAACCATCTATGTTGGGAAATTTTTAAATTTTCCGGTGGGGGAAAAATACCAAAATTCTGTTGTATTTTTAGTTTGTTTCCAATGTGTCTGGAAGTAGGTTGAGATATATTTCCTTTCCTCATTGAGCTATTTTACCTTGGGCTAATAACATCCAGCTTTTCCAACTAGGGTAGGTTGGCTAATAATAATGGTAATCACCTTCATCATAATAATGATGATGATGATAACAGAAAAAAACAACAACAACCACAACAATAATAATAATAAAAATAATAATAATAATAATAATAATAATAATAATAATAATTAACGGATATAATTTCTTTCATTCTTCTGTATTTCCAAAATTTTTGTATTTCCATTTACCTGGGAATGGCTTTGGAATAAAGATTTTGTAACAACTAACCATGGAATAATACTTTTATATATCTGTAATTGCTAAAGATATTTTCTGTAATTTGCAGTCGAAGTATTTTCATTTCTGTACTTTTAATTTCTATAATTTTTGTAAATTCCAAAAAATTCTTCCTTTTCTAGGAATTTGGGAGAAGATTGGCAATAACAAAATAAATATTTCTTTCAGTGTTCTACATTATCAAGCAACTTAACAAATTTCTATTTTCCAATATTCTGGAATTGCGATTAGACCTCCGAAAGAAAAAAAAAATCCCAATATTTTACTACATTCCCCAAGGCTCACCTTTTCCAGTAATCTGGAAGAAGCCTAGGTTACAACAAAATATAATTTCAATCATTTTTCTAAAACCTAAAATGTTTCTCAATTTCCACTTTATCTATTGCATAATTTCCAGCCATCTAAAATGGTGATCGTAACAGGTAAAAACGTTGCAAAAACCTTAAACGTATCAAAAACTTGAATATAAAAGCATTTTCATATGTAATTACCATAAATATCAATATCAGAATCGTAGTAATACATTAGGACTTTTAGGCTACTCTGTATACAAAATATCTCTAGCAAATTATACTCTTGAGAATAACAATGATATCGATGAAATTAATACATGAATAAAATTCTA
>NC_090757.1:47074892-47082392 GCF_036898095.1 Palaemon carinicauda | reverse complement strand
GGGGGGGGGGTTTAATATAAAAAAATTTAGTCTTCAGTTCTCGTCTTTCTATCCACTTCCTGTTATTTATATTGATGTTCTATATCAAACACCATTTTCAAAGAGCAAGGATGCCTCAATATTCCTTTCACACATTCCAAATCTAACACATTAATTCAAGGTTTTTCAAGATCTTGCCATATTGCTTGCTTTACTAATTTCTCAATTCAGATCTTCTCCAATTCCTCCATCACATTCCAACAAATGCCTAGAAAATCAACCACTTTTACTGTCCCCATATAAAAATGTTGTGTTCATATTTTAAACTTTCCCTTGGCCCAACAACCCCTAAAAAGTTTCATCTTCAAAACTTTCACTTTCACCAGTATCTTTTCTTCACAATCATCAAAGAGACTTGTAACCTCCCCAAACATCAGCTGCTAAAGACTTCACTTATGATAATTTCCTCAAAAATCATTATTACACATACTGTGCTTTCCATGCTTTATCTCCTCCTTCTATTCATGAAAATTGTTATCATGATCAACATCATTATGTCCCAGATGGCATAATAAAGCACGTTTAAGACCTAACTGTATTGCACACAAATCCTTATTTACACTATTATTATCATCATTATTATTATTAACATTATTAATATTATTATTATTATTTTTTTTATTATTATCATCATTAATTGCTAAGCTGCAACCGTAGTTCGGAAAGCAGAATGCTATAAGTCCAGGGGCTCCAACGGGGAAAATAGCCCAGTGAGAAAAGGAAACAAGGAAAAATAAAATATTAAAACAAATATCTTCTAAATAAACTATAAAACTTTAACAAAACAAGTGGAAGAGAAAGTAGATAGAAAAGTGTGCCCGAGCGTACCCTCAACTACTAAGCTAGTACATTTTCCATCTATTTCATTCTTGCACAGATATTATTTTCCAATATGGAAATTAATAAACGCTTTTTAAAAAATACTCATTACACAATACATCTTCAACACACACCACACGACATCTCTGGAGCTCTAGCATAACATTTATTTGGGATTGCGTACAGCATACGCATAACTAATTTCTTGTCTGAATCCACAATTTTTTTTTCTTTTAAATACTTCCGGACTTCGTATTACTTTCAAAATCGAAACATACCATAAAACCTCCAATGAATACTTGCGTAATGAAAGTTAAAGTTAGAGTTCTCTTGCTTGAGGGTACACTCGGGCACACTCTTCTATTTTATTTCTCCTCCTCTTGTTTTGTTAAAGCGTTTATAGTTTATATAGGAAATATTTATTTTAATGTTACTCTTCTTAAACTTTTAATTTTTCCTTGTTTCCTTTCCTCACTGGGCTATTTTCCCTGTTGGAGCCCCTGGCCTTATAGCATTGTGCTTTTCCAACTAGGTTTGTAGCTTAGCAATTAATAATAATAATAATAATAATAATAATAATAATAATAATAATATATTAAGAAACAAAATATCCATTACTCCGGAACATTTTCTTATTCAGAACGTTATATGGTTAGCTCTTGAAATACATTAAAGGTTTAAAGGCCGCTCTTGAATGGCACAGGCAAGGGACAGTGACATCCCCCTATCAGGCAGGACAGTGCCCTAGAGACTGACCATACATACATATGATCAGCACCCAAGCCACCTCTCCACCCAAGCTAGGACCAAGGAAGGCCAGGCAATGGCTGTTGATGACTCAGTAGTTAGACCCATAGGCTCTCCCCCCCCCCCAATCAATTTTTGTGAACTTTTCCTATATCTTCAACGAAACAGCGAAACTACCTGAAATACTGCTGACTTCTTAGACTTATTCAGAACTGAAGGAAAATATTCATGATTTGGAATAATCTTAACAGATTATATTGTTAATATTTATTTTGTACTATGAACTTGAAAAATCTATAGAAAATTTTCTCATAATTCCACTCCCCCCCAAAAAAAATTTCTAAACAGACAATCATGAATCTTTCCTTATCATTCGCAGAGAAGTATAATGATTAATTTGAAATTAACCAGATTATGTTACGTGCAAGCAATGGAAAAAATGTTACCTAATTTGAAATTAACCCGATTATGTTACGTGCAACCAATGGAAATTTTTTTTTACGTAATTTGAAATTAACCAGATTACGTTACGTGCAAGGAATGGAAAAAAAAATATTTTACCTAATTTGAAATTAACTATATTATGTTACGTGCAAGCAATGGAAAAAATGTTACCTAATTTGAAATTAACCAGATTATATTACGTGCAGGCAATGAAAAAAATGCTACCTAATATGAAATTAACCAGATTATGTTACGTGCAACCAATGAAAAAAAATGTTACCTAATTTGAAATTAACCAGATTATGTTAAGTGCAACCAATGGAAATTTTTTTTTACCTAATTTGAAATTAACCAGATTATGTTACGTGCAACCAATGAAAAAAATTTTTCTTTACCTAATTTGAAATTAACCAGATTATGTTACGTGCAACCAATGAAAAAAAATTTTTTTTACCTAATTTGAAATTAACCAGATTATGTTACGTGCAACCAATGAAAAAAAATTATTTTTACCTAATTTGAAATTAACCAGATTATGTTACGTGCAACCAATGGAAATTTTTTTTACCTAATTTGAAATTAACCAGATTATGTTACGTGCAACCAATGGAAAAAATATTTATATCACCAAAATTTTCTGAAACAATTGTCTCAAAATCCAGTTCTTACAAGAATCTGGAATAATAATAATAATAATAATAATAATAATAATAATAATAATAATAATAATAATAATATAAAATGCAAGATATTAGCAAAATTTACTTTAAATCATTTATAATTTTCATATATAAGAGAAATCTTGGGACAAAGATCTTCCTAAAACCATCAATTCACATATACATAAACTCAACCTTAGTCCATGATTATATCATATTAAAACTATGTGCAATCTGTAAGTGAAAACCAGGAAAATGTTTCAGGTTATAACATCATAATGGCGAACACATGACGCAAATATTAAACTTCATATTTTGTATTATAAAAGCCAAGAAATTATCCCAGAAACAAATATCAAGATCAGCTATTAGTAAACAAAATAGATACTGTGTTACGAAAAACATAGGAGCCATTTCATTTAAAAAAAAATATGAGCCATTTCATTTAAAAAAAAAATATGAGCCATTTCATTTAAAAAAATATGAGCCACTTCATAACGAAAAAAAAGGAGCCATTTCATTTGTAAAAAATGAGCCATTTCATAACAAAAAATATAGGAGCCATTTCATTAAAGAAAATAAATGAGCCATTTCTTAACGAAAAACATAGGAGCCAGTTCATTAAGAAAAAAAAAAGGGCCATTTCATAACGAAAAATATATGTACCATTTCCTAACGTATCTTGGATTCGAAAACGAGGAAAGTATGTAAAAAAGTATATAAAATATATTAACATAATTATATCAACATAACTTTCCTGAATCAAGTTTTGTAATAATAATCTGATAATTAAACAAATACAGGATTCTAGTTGTCAAAACTAAATCATTTAATGCATCATCAAGGATAATGCTTACTAAAATTACTTAATAATTATTCACAAGACAATTCTCAGGATTCAAAATTCACTCTGTAATTTCGTTAATCCAATTCGTTATCAAAGATTAACACAAATATAAGCCAGTTGCAAAACCTTGAAGGAAATAAAAAACAATACTCTAAGGCCAAGGTATGTCAAAAAATTCTGAGGCTTTCCCTCAAAACAGTGATCGACCAAGGAATGGTTTATATATCATTTAGGGGCATAATATAATAGAAATTAGTTATTGATTGCTAAGCAAAACTTGTCTGTGAATCCTAGTTGATACAAATGGTAACATATGTGCAAGCTGTGTGAAAAATATAATTGGGATAACTTGATGATAATTATATAAATAAATACAAAAGTTGTAGATTCGCTAATTAAAAACAATTAAATCCAGCTAAATATCAACTATTTTATAACTCGATGGTATGTGCAAGTTATATTCCATGCATTATTCTTTTCCTATGCTTAATAAGTGAGTTGTCGAGCAAGCAAAAGAGCTATAGGCAAACATATGCAAATTTCCTTTAAAATTAGCTCTGACCTTGGTACATAGCAGCAGGCCAAATGAAATTTTACTTCATCCATTTTGGACGTTGCTATTATTAACACAATTATGATAGGGGTTCAAAATAAAGATATTACATTATGTATTAATATCTTGTTACAACTGGATGTTTAAAAAAAAAACTGAGCGATAATCTTTTCCAGCATAAATAAATTTCGAAGCCTATCAAATAAAGTATGCGCCACAATTAAAATGTGTTAATGACTAAAGTTCCATTAAATCATGTTAACCTTATTATAGCCTTGAGGCATAAGCCACTTAGGCGAAATGGCCAAACATCACATTCACTATCAATCAAAGAGAATTGAATAATCTAAGTCTATATAAACTTGAAGTAATTCTTCAACTCTACATTGCAAGACTTTGAAAAATTTCTTGTTGAAGAAAGTCATGGTTTTACATATTGTGATGATATTTACATTAACCATTAATATATAACTGAAATATTTTATAGAGTTGGCATGATGATTTCAATATATATATATATATATATATATATATATATATATATATATATATATATATATATATATATATATATGCACACTGTGATGACCACACCAACTCTATTGAATCATTTACTTTATTATAATAAAAGTAATAATATTAATAATAATAATAATAATGATAATAATAATTATAATAAAAAAACAATAATAATAATAATAATAATAATAATAATAATAATAATAATAATAATAATAATAATAATAATAGATTAAAACAAGATTCTTTTAACAATCAATAAATTTTGAAGTAGCTTGCAAGTTAGGCCGAGTTGAAAACTTATTTAATAAAAATTTTTTTTATTATTAAACTTTAATATATATATATATATATATATATATATATATATATATATATATATATGTATATATACATATATATATATACACACACATACATACATTAATGCCTTCCGATAGGATTGGTGATTGTTAGGAAGCCAACATTTACCAAATCACCTTGTCCAAGAATACAATCCAAACATCATTGTAAATAAAAAAAAAGTCTATCTATTAAATAAAATCAAATTAAATATTAATGAAGTTAATTTTCATGAGGAACCATTAAACTAAAGTTTCCCTTTATAAGTATGAATTTTTTTGTCAAACTATTTAAAAGTTGCAGCATCGAGAGCCACTGCTTAAATGTTACCTCACCATACTTATGCAAAAAAGGTTAATCACTCCGTGATTAGTTTTAAAGGCCTACTTATAAACTCGTGAAATTAAGAAAACCTTTTTAATCACCAGTTATGCTTTATGTATTCAGGAAACCACGAAGTAAGTTGAAGTTGAATGTCGTAAATCATGTGAAAAATAACTAATACATATACACACACACACAGACACACACACACACATATATATATATACATATATATATATATATACATATATATATATATATATATATATATATATATATATATATGTATATATATACATATATATATAAATATATATAAATATATATATATATATATATATATATATATATATACATACTGAGGCTACAGGGGTTAATGATCCTTTAAGGTCATTTGTAAAATAATTGAAAAACACTACTTTATATTGCAGGAGGAATAATTTCGTGAAATAGTTAATAAACAATACTTTACAACACGAACCATCATTTAGGGAATGAAAAACAAAATGAGATACTACATGAAAAAAAAAATTAATATCGATAGAAGAAAAAATTCTGTAGCCCTTTCCCCCAAAAATATTAGCAATGAAAATTCTAGATAACAGTAAAACTCCAACATGAATTGCAGGTAGAATATTGCTTATTATAAGCGACTATCAGGAGGAAATGAGTGTATATAACTTTATGAAATACAATTTCTAGATATTCGAGAATCTAAATTCCATCTCATACAATCATAAAGGACACTTTTATAATAAACGAATTTAAACAGTTCCAAAGATTCATTGCATGGAGCGCATGTCCATTTGTCACAGTGGCAAGGGCTATGTAGATACTTACACATGTACATATACACACCCAAAAACATACATACATACATACATACATATATATATATATATATATATATATATATATATATATATATATATATATATATATATATATATATACACAGACTGAATCCTGTCCAGTTTCGTCTCAAGAGAATGTTGTACAAACAAAACCATTAGAGAGAGAGAGAGAGAGAGAGAGAGAGAGAGAGAGAGAGAGAGAGAATGTAGAAACAGAGGAAGGAAGAGAAGACTACGGATCGAGGAACTAAGTAAATTAGCGGGCGTGGACGGGCATAGAAAGACCATAAGCATATATATATATATATATATATACATACACACATATATACATATATATATATACACATACATATATCTATATCTATCTACATATATATAATATGTATATATATATATATATATATATATACTTACATACACACACACACATATATATATACATACATATATCTATATCTATCTACATATATATATATATATATATATATATATATATATATATATATATATATATTATAGTATTAATTTATACATACATACATGTATATGGAGGCATGAGCAAGGAAAAAATAAATGGTCAAATAAGGCAAAAAACCATAAGGAAAACTAAAAGAGGAAATAAGACTCAATCAGTTTGATAAGGCACTGGGAAATATACACACATTAATATATATGCATATTTCTATAAATATACATATATATGTTATATACATAAAATTATATACATGCATATATAAATACACGTTACAATCGTATACATACGCACACAATCTATATATATATATATATATATATGTGTGTGTGTGTATATATATATGTATATATATATATATATATATATATATATATATATATATATATATATATATATATATATATATATATATAAATATATATGTATATATACACATACATACATACATACATACAGTTCATGTATCATAATACCATACCACTAACGTGAATTTAGTAGTACATAAAATCAAGGTAAATAAGCACAAACATTCAAAAAAATTTCAAATATACTTGCGTGCACATACAATCAAATCGTTTCAAACCCAAAGCTAAACCCTTTCGATCAATATCGTGACATGTGCATTCAACAGTTGTTAGGATGTCTCGGACAGAGGCACTGACATTAAACCGTGACATGAGTCTGAATGACAGGAGACGCAACACGGAAATCGAGGATTCGTGACCAGGGATTTACTTGCGTTCGTGATCCACGTCGTGTGTGTGACTGTCAGGATATCGCACGAAAATCACTTGATGCGATGATGTGTCTAACAAAAACAACATCAATAAGAACAAAAGCAACAACAACGACGTGGCAGATAACATAAGGAATTA
>NC_090757.1:47047392-47069892 GCF_036898095.1 Palaemon carinicauda | reverse complement strand
GAGGAAGAGAAATAAGACAGAATAGTGGGTCCGAGTATACCCTCAAGCAAGAGAACTCTATCCCAAGACAGTGGAAGACCATGGTACAGAGGCTATGGCACTACCCAAGACTAGAGAACAATGGTTTGATTTTGGAAAACCACGGTACAGAGGCTATGGCTCTACCCAAGACTAGAGAACAATGGTTTGATTTTGGAGCGTCCTTCTCATAATAGAGCTGTCTACCTTAGCTAAAGTCTCTTCTACCCTTACGAGAAGGAGAGTTGCCACTGAATAATTACAGAACAGTAGTTAACCCCTTGGGCGACGAACATTAAGATAGAATGGATAAAATGATAGTAAATTTAAAACAGAAACTTTCCTTAGTAAAAACTACAACGAAAAGACATAAAATTTCCAAGCAAAACTAGACTTGGCGACAGGACGGGAGACTTTTCCAATAATTATTCAATTATTAGACATTGAAAAACCTTTTCATTAAGAGATAATAAAAAATACACACATTTATATGAAATATCTTTCCTAGCCAGACATGACAATGAATAAGCAAAAATATCGTAGCAAAGTTTTTTTTTTTATTAGCAACATGCGAATGAAAAGGCTGTCATTTCAAAGCAGACATTGAGCGGAAAAAACAAGGAATGTCAAAGCATATTAAATTTTACTAGCATATAATTACTTCCACGACATGGCTTCTTATTACTAAATAGCTTTCATGAATATAGAGCTCACTTACCTTGATGTACAACACATATATACATACACAAACTAGGACAAAGTAAGCGTTATCAAAGTAACACGTCCTTTTTCATTATAGCCAGAAAATTTAAATTGGAACAGTATTAGTAAGCTACATTTTGATGAAAAACATTAAATTCAAGGAAATACCCTCTTACTAGCTTATAATCCCAAGGAAAAGGTATAATTTGCGTGCAGATCTCTTTCAAAAGCAGACAGTTTGACTGAAAAAAATCAGTAATTTTAAAGCAGGAAATATTTTATTAGAAAATACTTTGGCGTAGATATATGAGCCTCTGGGCTTAGAGCTTACCAAGTTATAATAATAATAATAATAATAATAATAATAATAATAATAATAATGATGATGATGATGATGATGATGATGATGATGATGATGATGATGATACTGTACTATGAGCCGCCGACCTAAATCAAATAAGCCTCAAGTCAACGAAGCTGTAGAAATTTTAGGCATTAAATTCATAACAGTACACGACATAAATTTCCTATTTCTTCACACCATACTCACTTTTTAGCATAATGCTATATTACAGATTGAAAGTAAATTTAAGATTTTGTTTTTCCTGTATTTGTAATGAAGCAGAATTCACCTATAATACGTAAATAACTAGGAATCATTTATTCTTATTTTTTCTTTAAAACACGCCATATTATTATTATTATTACTTGTTAAACTACAACCCTAGTTGGAAAAGTAGGATATTATAAGCCAGGGGGCCACAACAGGGATAATAGCTCGGTGAATAAAAAAAACAAGGAAAATAAAATATTTTAAGAACAGTAACAACATTAAAATAAAGATTTCCTATATGAAGTATAAAAACTTTAACAAAACAAGAGGAAGAGAAATTATATAGAATAGTGTACCCTTAAGGAAAAGAACTCCAATCCAAGACAGAGGAAGCTGTAAAGTAAATATGTTAGAGAAAATGCTTTCTTGGTATATTCACGAAGACAACACCATCATAAATGAATTACACGCATAAATATATAACACTGTAATAAAAAAAAAATACGCCTACATGAAAGATATCAGTCTGCTACGCTAAATCATCTGAAAAAGTTTTGGATTTTATGAAATTGTCCTTGTTATGCTAAATTTTTATATTTCTTAGCTCATATTCGGAGGCTTTGCATGCTAGCATCATAAATCTTGTATCATTTTTTCTTCAGACTACCCTGGTATATACTGTGATAATAATAATAATAATAATAATAATAATAATAATAATAATAATAATAATAACTACAACAACAACAACAACAACTGATATCATAATTCTTTTTTCAGACTACCGTTGTTTATACAGTAACAATAATAGTAATAATAAAAATAATAATTCTACCACGACGACGACAACAACAAAAATAATAATAATAATAATAATAATAATAATAATAATAATAACAACAACAACGCCATACTGAAAAGACAAGCATGAAGATACTGACCCGTAAAACGAGCTATTAACAATACTAATATTTGCAAAGAGGAAATGACAATTCTCAGAAACTGGAATCGGACTGATATGTACGACTGCTCTCGAGGTATGATCACTGCTAGATTCTGCTCAGACAGCATCTATAAAATTTACAACGCTTCCAGAAGGCTCAAATTACTGCTAGATCTTTGCTCAGACAGCATCTATAACATTTACAACGCTTCTAGAAAGGTAAAATCCCTGCTAGAGCTTTGCTAGGACAGCCTTTATAACGTTTACAACGCTTCCAGAAGGCTAAAACTAATGCAGGACCTCTGCTCAGACAGCATCTATAACATTTACAACGCTTCTAGAAAGGTCAAATCCCTGCTAGATCTTTGCTCGGACAACCTCTATAAACATTTACACCACTTACAGAAGGCTAAAACTAATGCAGGACCTCTGCTCAGACAGCATCTATAACATTTACAACGCTTCTAGAAAGGTCAAATCCCTGCTAGATCTTTGCTCGGACAACCTCTATAAACATTTACAACACTTACAGAAGGCTAAAACTAATGCAGGATCTTTGCGCAGACAGCATATATAACATTTACAACGCTTCTAGAAAGGTCAAATCCCTGCTAGATCTTTGCTCGGAAAGCCTTTATAACGTTTACAACGCTTCCAAAAGGCTAAAACTAATACAGGATCTTTGCTCAGACAGCATCTTTAACGCTTACAACGTTTTATTCTTTTCAAATGAAAAATTTGCTACGAAAATAGTTATCAACCAGCATTCAATTTATTTCTAAAATCCAAAACCTTCCGATTTATCAAATAGGCTTCAGTGGTTCAAAATGTTAAGTAACAAAGAAAAAAAAAATCCTAAATATGACAGTTTTTAGGTGTCAAAAAAAATAAAGAAAAATTTACTTTCCATTCTTTGATGCTAGTGGCATTAATGCTAATCAATAGATTTTACACCTTACCTGCAATTATACAATTCAAGGAATCAATATATTGGTTTCGTAAATGAAATAAACCTACAATCTATGGAAAAGGAAATTTATTTTGAGCTTACAAAGGGACCATCTCAAAGGAAGATGGTCCCTTTGAAGGCTAAAAATTAATTCCTTTTTCCATAGATTGTGGGTTTATTTATCATACACACACGAAAAATTGTGTATTTCAATGTATTGGATTCATACTTTAAAGGTAATTGGATAGTTTCAAAATTCACTAAATTCCATATCTACAAGAGCCAATTACATGTATCGGAAACAAATTAATTTAATAACATTATTTTCAAACTCAATTAATTTCACACGTTACTATCAAACAACGACATATTCTATATGTAATAAATATTCTCACGGGATTCTTATTCGCAGTATTCTCAGAATTACAGATAGAATAAAATTAAATACTAGAATGACAAGTACAATCAATAAATTAAAAATTGAACAACCTAGCGGTCTAGCTACTGGACAGATGACAGTCAAAATTTGATATATATAGTTTAAGAGCAGGGTATTTTGATATTGGTTTCAAGAGCAGCATAATTTGATGTTGATTTTAAAGGCATATCTTAATTTTTGTAACTCCAGCCTACGTATACTAATCCATTATTAGCTGCAATTAACTTTTCCCTCTAATATTCAACTTTTAGGAATGCCGTTTCCAAAAATCTAATAACTTGTAGGCATAACTACAAGTAACTTTTAGAAACGCTGTTTCCAAAGGCTATGTGCTAAGTGAGTGTTTAGATCTGATTTGATGGCACTAGGCAATGGGTACAGAATACCCATTACAAAGAGGACTTACAACCAATGACTATGGAAATTATTTCATGTACATTTCAAACAATTAAGTCATCAAGCTGAAAGAACTACCATGTTCATCCGACGAAGATGAAATTACTGTAGACCTAGAGTTTGTTTCGTGTTCTGCTTTCTGGGATGAAATTAGACCTATATTTGGTTTCGTGTTCTGGTTTCTGTGATGAAATTAGACCTATATTTGGTTTCGTGGTCTGGTTTCTGGGATGAAATTAGACCTATATTTGGTTTCGTGGTCTGGTTTCTGGGATGAAATTAGATTTCGGGTTTCTTTGGAAAATTTTCCATTTTCCATTTCTTTTTTTTTTGGGGGGGGGGGGTAATGCGACTTGTTTTTAAAATCAAGATCCTTTTATTATGATTAACTATCTTCAGAAAGGGAGATCTATCTAGGCTCGGTTATTGGCATATGTCATTTTAAAAAATCCACTCAATCTGCATTCATTATTTTTTATTCTATTTCATTTAAGGAATCAAATAATGTGTACTCAAGATTATAATTATATTTAGTCATTCCTCTTTTAAGTTTGAGCAAATGCCAGATATAAAGAAACATGACAGTAAAACACATAATAAGATATTACGAATGGCAGTTTGTCAAATTTAGACCACCAATACTAAGTTTAGAAAGGACAAGAAATTTCTTAAGAATCCTAAAAGACATTGACACTAAAATATATATTTCATAATAATTTTCCCGTTGAAATACTACCGCCAGAAAGTTATGGGGTCCTTTGACTGACCAGACAGTACTACATTGGATCCTTCTCTCTGGTTACGGTTCCTTCTCTTTGCCTACACATACGCCGAATAGTCTGGCCTATTCTTTACAGATTCTCCTCTGTCCTAATATACCTGACAACACTGAGATTACTAAACAATTCTTCTTCCCTCATTAGCTATGGTAAGCAGATCTTCTAGGAGAAGGACACTCCGAAATCAAACCATTGTTCTCCAGTCTTGGGTAATGCCATTGCCTCTGTATCATGGTCTTCCACTGTCTTGGGTTAGAGTTCTCTTGCTTGAGGGTACAATCAGGCACACTATTCTATCTGATTTCTCTTCCTCTTGTTTTGTTGAAGTTTTCATAGTTTATATAGGAAATATTTATTTTAATGTTGTTACTCTTCTTGAAATATTTAATTTTTCCTTCTTTCCATTCCTTACTGGGCTATTTTCCCTGTTGGGGCCCCTCGGCTTATAGCATTCTGCTTTTCCAACTAGGGTTGTAGCTTAGCAATAATAATAATAATAATAATAATAATAATAATAATAATAAAAGGCAGAAATTAATTTTTCATTTACACATTGAACGTCAATTGCAGTTGATTTCAGGATGCCAGGTAACTCCTAATCAATTAATTAATCAATCAATCAATCAATCAATCATTTGCAGCTACTTTCACATTTCCTATCCAGTGATAAAAAAAAAAAAAAAAAAAAAAAAAAAAGGACACTGAGACCCGCCAAATCATCTGATGTTAACAAACTGCCAAATGAATTTGTCAAATAAATATTCCAAGTCAAGACACCCATAACCTGAATCTATGAAATGTACGTAATAATACCTTGCATTACCTTCAAAGCGCAAGCTTGAATCTTAAAATCAATAACAAGAAACTAAACTGTTTCTATCTGCCTTCACTGAACCTAGAGGAAGAGATAACGAACCCAAAATGGCGCCGGTTGCTTGAAAGCGGCGTTATTTATCTTGTATAATTCAATCCTCATTTCTGTGTATATCTTTTCCGTCCTTAACAACTTTCCTTATTAGGACGTTTAGGAAAGTAATCTACTTTTCCTGATAGTGATGTAGTAGTAGTAGTAGTAGTAGTCGTAGTAGTAGTAATTAGTATTAGTATTAATAGTAGTAATAGTAGTAGTAGTAGTAGTAGTAGTAGTAGTAGTAGTAGTAGTAGTAGTAGTATTCTTTGTTAAAGATAAAATGCCGATCCTGACCTTAACAAAATGTTACATGGCAATCCAAACTTTCATGGAAATCGAAACGAGTCTCTAGGGCATTGTCCTGCTTGATAGGGCAATGTCACTGTCCCTTGCCTCTGTCAATCTTGAGTGGCCTTTAAACCTTTAATTGTAAGTTTTATCCGTTTCAGGTTTAGACTTTTCATTGTTTAGCCCTGTCTTTTTTATCATGGGGATTAATAATAATAATAATAATATTAATAATAATAATAATAATAATAATAATAATAATAATAATAATAATATAATAAAATAATAATAATCTTATGCCATAATTCTATAAAGCAACATCACATTCTGGAGTTTGCAATCATTCCACCGAAAACACTGAGCCTTCTCACATCATCAACATATAATTGTAATCAGATAGCGACTTGAAAAACAAATGCTATCAAATTACCATCTGAATATCATTGAAATAATATGGGCTATTCATCGTTTGACTGTTCTATTCATCAATACCTATCAAGAACTTTGTATGGATTATAAAAAGATATATGATGAACCTGGTTAATGAAATAAATAAATGTAGGTAAAAATAATATTTCGATTCAGTGGCCACTTTCTTCTTCGTAAGGGTAGAAGAGACTCTGGCTATGGTAAGCAGCTCTTCTAGGAGGACACTCCAAAATCAAACCATTGTTCTCTAGTCTTGGGTAGTGCCATAGCCTCTGTACCATGGTTTTCCACTGTCTTGGGTTAGAGTTCTCCTCCTTGAGGGTACACTCGGGCACACTATTCTATCGTATTTCTCTTCAACTTGTTACAGTTTTTTTATGGTTTATACAGAAAATATTTATTTTAAAGTTGTTACTTTTCTTAAAATATTTAATTTTTCCTGTTTCCTTTCCTCACTCGGCTATTTTCCATGTTGGGGCCCCCGGGCTTATAGCAACCTATTTTTTCAACTAGGGCTGTAGCTTAGCAAGTAATAATAATAATAATAATAATAATAATCAGGATTATAATACAGAGAACTACTTATTATTAGCAGAAGATGAAAAAACAGTGAGCAAAGTAATTTTTTTTTCCAGTAAGGAATGTAAAAGAAAAAAAATCATATTGTAGACTAAACCTATAGACCTTTCCTCAGTGTGACTCGAACTTACAGTTACAAGATGGTAGAAAAAACAATCGATGCACTAGTCAACTAATAGATATCTCCCCAAAAAAAATATTTCAATGTTAAAATAAATATGAAAGAGTGTACTAGTCGAATATATATACTCTAAAATATATATACTTTCGAGTTCATATCCATGGACATTGTGGAGACAAAAGTATAGAGCGCACATTCAAAGTAATATAATTCAAACAAATAAAATATAGGTAAATGTTAGTTAGAATGGCAAAGTAACTTACTACATAAAGAATAGAACCGAATAAGTATTTTCACGAGTAATTTGGCGGCCCTAGCAAATGGTTTCTTGTCATATATATTGGACAGAGCATAAATATAAACGTTTTTAACTGAATATTGGAATGCCATAAGTAAATGAGAAATATTCAAATAATAATCTGGATAAATTGCCAAGTTTTAGGCGAACATTGTATTACCATAAGTAATTTAGTAAAATGTGGATGGGACTAAATGAATATATTTCTTAGTGAATATTGGAATATCAAAATTAATCATTTGTGAAATAATGGACCATTATGAATAATTATTTCTGCATTAAACATTAGGTGAACATTAGTAAATGTTTTTTTTTTTTTTTCAAACACCGGACCTGTCTTAGTGAATATTGGAATATCATGATGAAATACGTACTTGTGAAATAATGAACGATTATAAATATCTATTTCTACGGTAAACCTTAGGCTACGATCAGTAAATGAGCATTTTTCAAATACCGGAGTTGTCTTAAGTGAATAATGGAATATCATAATCAAATATTTATTTGTGAAATAATGTACGAAAATAAATATCTATTTCTACGGTAAACATTAGGCTAACATCACTACATGCGCATTTTTCAAATACCGGACTTGTCTTATAATCAAATATGTATTTGTGAAATAATGTACGAATATAAATAACTATTTCTACACTAAACATTAGGCTAACATCAGTAAATGAGCATTTTTCAAATACCGGACTTGTCTTAGTGAATAATGGAATATCATAATCAAATATGTATTTGTGAAATAATGTACGAATATAAATAAATATTTCTGAAGTAAATATTAGGCTACGATCAGTAAATGAGCATTTTTCAAATACCAGACTTGTCTTAAGTGAATATTGGAATATCATAATCCTAGCTTTTGTGAAACAATGGACCATTATGAAGAACTATTTCTGCATCAAACATTAAGCTAACATCAGTAAATGAGTTTTTTTTCTTCATATACCGGCCTTGTCTTAGAGAATATAGGAATATCAAAATCAAATAAGCATTTGTGAAATAATGGATGATTATAAATACCTATTTCTACAGTAAATATTAGGCTAACATCAGTAAATGAGCTTTTTTCAAATACCAGACTTGTCTTAGTGAAAAATGGAATATCATAATCAAATATGTATTTGAGAAACAATGTACGAATATAAATAACTATTTCTAAAGTAAATATTAGGCTAACATCACTACATGCGCATTTTTCAAATACCGGATTTGTCTTAGAGAATATTGGAATATAATCAAATAAACCTTGGTGAAATAATGGACGATTATAAATAATTATTTCTACAGTAAACATTAAGCTAACATCAGTAATTGAGCATTTTTCAAATACAGGATTTATATAAATAACCATGTTTCTAAGTGATTGAGGAAATTACATAATTAATTAATATTTTTCTAATAGGGCAAGGGTTAAAAATTGGTTTTAATTTTACATAGGATTGAAGCAAGCACATGAACATTTATGAGTCAACGGAAGCAGCACAGACTAGTGGAATACCAACAATACCTTTCTTTTTTTCTCTAGTGAAAAACCAAATAAAAAACGGGTATTTCTATTTTTTGTATACAAAATTGGAATGAAGCATAGCATTTTGTTCTCATTGCTTGTTAATTTGTTTTCCAGTGGTAAAAAAAGATATGACTTCATAAACAAATGGAGGAAACAAGCTGAGTCTTAACAAACACAAAATGATAATAAAAGATAAAATTGTCTGAAATAATCCCAAAAAATATTAACAGGAATAATTATATTAATTATATAAGGAGGCATATATATATTTTAAAATATCAATGATATATTCAATTTTGCCGAAGTAATGTGTAAGAAAAAAATGAAATATAATGTAATAATTAAATTTTACGTCCTTAAGTAAGGCAGTAGAGATATAAAGAAATGCTATTTGCTAAAAGTATAAAAGTAAGAACTTATTTTGCCTAAGAAAGGAAACATTAAGTAAAAAAGGAGGAAATCTCTCTATCAGGAGATGAAAAATAGAAACACATTTTGCTTAAAATTGAAAATATAATTAGGCAAGGAAGATATCTCTCTATCAGGAATTGTAAAAAAGGAATCCCTTTTGTTAAATATGGAGAATATATGGTGGAAAGGAGGATATCTCTCCATCAGCAGTTGAGAAGTAGGAACCAATTTTCCTAAAGATAGAGAATATATGTAGGAAAGGAGGAAATCTCTCCATCAGGAGTTGAAAAGTAGGAACTCATTTTGCTAAAGATAGAGAATACATGTAGGAAAGGAGGATATCTCTCCATCAGCAGTTGAAAAGTAAGAACTCATTTTGCTAAAGATAGAGAATACATGTAGGAAAGGAGGATATCTCTCCATCAGCAGTTGAAAAGTAGGAACCCCTTTTCCTACAAACAGAGAATATATGTAGGTAAGGAGGATATCTCACCATAAGGAGTTGAAAAGTAGGAGCCCCTTTTGCTAAAGATACAGATTATATGTAGGAAAGGAGGATTTCTCTCCATCAGGAGTTGAAAAGTAGGAACCCCTTTTCCTAAAAATAGAGAATATATGTAGGAAAGGAGGATATCTCTCCATCAGGAGTTGAAATGTGGGAACCCCTTTTCCTAAAAATAGAGAATATATGTAGGAAAGGAGGATATCTCACCATTAGGAGTTGAAAAGTAGGAATCCCTTTTGCTAAAGATACATATTATATGTAGGAAAGAAGGATTTCTCTCCACCAGGAGTTGAAAAGTAGGAACCCCTTTTCCTTAAGATAGAGAATATATGTAGGAAAGGAGGATATCTCACCATAAGGAGTTGAAAAGTAGGAACCCATTTTCCTTAAGATAGAGAATATATGTAGGAAAGGAGGATATCTCACCATTAGGAGTTGAAAAGTAGGAATCCCTTTTGCTAAGGATACATATTATATGTAGGAAAGAAGGATTTCTCTCCACCAGGAGTTGAAAAGTAGGAACCCCTTTTCCTTAAGATAGAGAATATATGTGGGAAAGGAGGATATCTCACCATTAGGAGTTGAAAAGTAGGATCTCATTTTGCTAAAGATAGAGAATATATGTAGGAAAGGAGGATATCTCACCATTAGGAGTTGAAAAGTAGGAATCCCTTTTGCTAAAGATACATATTATATGTAGGAAAGAAGGATTTCTCTCCACCAGGAGTTGAAAAGTAGGAACCCCTTTTCCTTAAGATAGAGAATATATGTAGGAAAGGAGGATATCTCACCATAAGGAGTTGAAAAGTAGGAACCCCTTTTCCTTAAGATAGAGAATATATGTAGGAAAGGAGGATATCTCACCATTAGGAGTTGAAAAGTAGGAATCCCTTTTGCTAAAGATACATATTATATGTAGGAAAGAAGGATTTCTCTCCACCAGGAGTTGAAAAGTAGGAACCCCTTTTCCTTAAGATAGAGAATATATGTGGGAAAGGAGGATATCTCACCATTAGGAGTTGAAAAGTAGGATCTCATTTTGCTAAAGATAGAGAATATATGTAGGAAAGGAGGATTTCTCTCCATCAGGAGTTGAAAAGTAGGAACCCCTTTTCATTAAGATAGAGAATATATGTAGGAAAGGAGGATATCTCACCATAAGGAGTTGAAAAGTAGGAACTCATTTTGCTAAAGATAGAGAATATATGTAGGAAAGGAGGATATCTCACCATTAGGAGTTGAAAAGTAGGAACCCCTTTTGCTAAAGATACAGATTATATGTAGGAAAGAAGGATTTCTCTCCATCAGGAGTTGAAAAGTAGGAACCCCTTTTCCTTAAGATAGAGAATATATGTAGGAAAGGAGGATATCTCACCATAAGGAGTTGAAAAGTAGGAACTCATTTTGCTAAAGATAGAGAATATATGTAGGAAAGGAGGATATCTCACCATTAGTTGAAAAGTAGGAACTCATTTTGCTAAAGATAGAGAATATATGTAGGAAAGGAAGATATCTCACCATTAGGAGTTGAAAAGTAGGAACTCATTTTGCTAAAGATAGAGAATATATGTAGGAAAGAAGGATATCTCACCATTGGGAGTTGAAAAGTAGGAACCCCTTTTGCTAAAAATACAGATTATATGTAGGAAAGAAGGATTTCTCTCCATTAGGAGTTGAAAAGTAGGAACCCCTTTTCCTTAAGATAGAGAATATATGTAGGAAAGGAGGATATCTCACCATAAGGAGTTGAAAAGTAGGAACTCATTTTGCTAAAGATAGAGAATATATGTAGGAAAGGAGGATATCTCACCATTAGGAGTTGAAAAGTAGGAACTCATTTTGCTAAAGATAGAGAATATATGTAGGAAAGGAGGATATCTCACCATAAGGAGTTGAAAAGTAGGAACTCATTTTGCTAAAGATAGAGAATATATGTAGGAAAGGAGGATATCTCACCATAAGGAGTTGAAAAGTAGGAACTCATTTTGCTAAAGATAGAGAATATATGTAGGAAAGGAGGATATCTCACCATTAGGAGTTGAAAAGTAGGAACTCATTTTGCTAAAGATAGAGAATATATGTAGGAAAGGAGGATATCTCACCATTAGGAGTTGAAAAGTAGGAACTCATTTTGCTAAAGATAGAGAATATATGTAGGAAAGGAGGATATCTCACCATAAGGAGTTGAAAAGTAGGAACTCATTTTGCTAAAGATAGAGAATATATGTAGGAAAGGAGGATATCTCACCATAAGGAGTAAAAAAGTAGGAACTCATTTTGCTAAAGATAGAGAATATATGTAGGAAAGGAGGATATCTCACCATAAGGAGTTGAAAAGTAGGAACTCATTTTGCTAAAGATAGAGAATATATGTAGGAAAGGAGGATATCTCACCATAAGGAGTTGAAAAGTAGGAACTCATTTTGCTAAAGATAGAGAATATATGTAGGAAAGGAGGATATCTCACCATTAGGAGTTGAAAAGTAGGAACTCATTTTGCTAAAGATAGAGAATATATGTAGGAAAGGAGGATATCTCACCATAAGGAGTTGAAAAGTAGGAACTCATTTTGCTAAAGATAGAGAATATATGTAGGAAAAGAGGATATCTCACCATTAGGAGTTGAAAAGTAGGAACTCATTTTGCTAAAGATAGAGAATATATGTAGGAAAGGAGGATATCTCACCATTAGGAGTTGAAAAGTAGGAACTCATTTTGCTAAAGATAGAGAATATATGTAGGAAAGAAGGATATCTCACCATTGGGAGTTGAAAAGTAGGAACCCCTTTTGCTAAAAATACAGATTATATGTAGGAAAGAAGGATTTCTCTCCATCAGGAGTTGAAAAGTAGGAACCCCTTTTCCTTAAGATAGAGAATATATGTAGGAAAGGAGGATATCTCACCATAAGGAGTTGAAAAGTAAGAATCCCCTTTGCTAAAAATACAGATTATATGTAGGAAAGAAGGATTTCTCTCGATCAGGAGTTGAAAAGTAGGAACCCCTTTTCCTTAAGATAGAGAATATATGTAGGAAAGGAGGATATCTCACCATTAGGAGTTGAAAAGTAGGAATCCCCTTTGCTAAAAATACAGATTATATGTAGGAAAGAAAGATTTCTCTCCATCAGGAGTTGAAAAGTAGGAACCCCTTTTCCTTAAGATAGAGAATATATGTAGGAAAGGAGGATATCTCACCATAAGGAGTTGAAAAGTAGGAACTCATTTTGCTAAAGATAGAGAATATATGTAGGAAAGGAGGATATCTCACCATTAGGAGTTGAAAAGTAGGAACTCATTTTGCTAAAGATAGAGAATATATGTAGGAAAGGAGGATATCTCACCATTAGGAGTTGAAAAGTAGGAATCCCTTTTGCTAAAGATACAGATTATATGTAGGAAAGAAGGATTTCTCTCCATCAGGAGTTGAAAAGTAGGAACCCCTTTTCCTAAAAATAGAGAATATATGTAGGAAAGGAGGATATCTCACCATTAGGAGTTGAAAAGTAGGAATCCCTTTTGCTAAAAATACAGATTATATGTAGGAAAGGAGGATTTCTCTCCATCATGAGTTGAAAAGTAGGAACCCCTTTTCCTTAAGATAGAGAATATGTGTAGGAAAGGAAGATAACTGTCCATCAGGAGTTGAAAAGTAGGGATCCCTTTTCCTTAAGATAGAGAATATATGTAGGAAAGGAGGATATCTCACCATAAGGAGTTGAAAAGTAGGAACTCATTTTGCTAAAGATAGAGAATATATGTATGAAAGGAAGATAACTCTCCATCAGGAGTTGAAAAGTAGGAATTCCTTTTCCTTAAGATAGAGAATATGTGTAGGAAAGGAGGATATCTCACCATAAGGAGTTGAAAAGTAGGAACTCATTTTGCTAAAGACAGAGAATATATGTATGAAAGGAAGATGACTCTCCATCAGGAGTTGAAAAGTAGGAATCCCTTTTCCTTAAGATAGAGAATATGTGTAGGAAAGGAAGATAACTCTCCATCAGGAGTTGAAAAGTAGGAATCCCTTTTCCTTAAGATAGAGAATATGTGTAGGAAAGGAAGATAACTCTCCATCAGGAGTTGAAAAGTAGGAATCCCTTTTCCTTAAGATAGAGAATATGTGTAGGAAAGGAGGATATCTCACCATTAGGAGTTGAAAAGTAGGAATCCCTTTTGCTAAAAATACAGATTATATGTAGGAAAGGAGGATTTCTCTCCATCATGAGTTGAAAAGTAGGAACCCCTTTTCCTTAAGATAGAGAATATGTGTAGGAAAGGAAGATAACTGTCCATCAGGAGTTGAAAAGTAGGGATCCCTTTTCCTTAAGATAGAGAATATATGTAGGAAAGGAGGATATCTCACCATAAGGAGTTGAAAAGTAGGAACTCATTTTGCTAAAGATAGAGAATATATGTATGAAAGGAAGATAACTCTCCATCAGGAGTTGAAAAGTAGGAATTCCTTTTCCTTAAGATAGAGAATATGTGTAGGAAAGGAGGATATCTCACCATAAGGAGTTGAAAAGTAGGAACTCATTTTGCTAAAGACAGAGAATATATGTATGAAAGGAAGATGACTCTCCATCAGGAGTTGAAAAGTAGGAATCCCTTTTCCTTAAGATAGAGAATATGTGTAGGAAAGGAAGATAACTCTCCATCAGGAGTTGAAAAGTAGGAATCCCTTTTCCTTAAGATAGAGAATATGTGTAGGAAAGGAAGATAACTCTCCATCAGGAGTTGAAAAGTAGGAATCCCTTTTCCTTAAGATAGAGAATATGTGTAGGAAAGGAGGATATCTCTCCATCAGGAGTTGAAAAGTAGGAATCCCTTTTCCTTAAGATAGAGAATATGTGTAGGAAAGGAAGATAACTCTCCATCAGGAGTTGAAAAGTAGGAATCCCTTTTCCTTAAGATAGAGAATATGTGTAGGAAAGGAGGATATCTCACCATTAGAAGTTGAAAAGTAGGAATCCCTTTTGCTAAAGATACAGATTATATGAAGGAAAGAAGGATTTCTCTCCATCAGGAGTTGAAAAGTAGGAACCCCTTTTCCTACAAACAGAGAATATATGTAGGTAAGGAGGATATCTCACCATAAGGAGTTGAAAAGTAGGAACCCCTTTTGCTAAAGATACAGATTATATGTAGGAAAGAAGGATTTCTCTACATCAGGAGTTGAAAAGTAGGAACCCCTTTTCCTTAAGATAGAGAATATATGTAGGAAAGGAGGATATCTCACCATTAGAAGTTGAAAAGTAGGAATCCCTTTTGCTAAAGATACAGATTATATGAAGGAAAGAAGGATTTCTCTCCATCAGGAGTTGAAAAGTAGGAATCCCTTTTCCTTAAGATAGAGAATATATGTGGGAAAGGAGGATATCTCACCATTAGGAGTCGAAAAGTAGGAATCCCTTTTGCTAAAAATACAGATTATATGTAGGAAAGAAGGATTTCTCTCCATCAGGAGTTGAAAAGTAGGAACCCCTTTTCCTTAAGATAGAGAATATATGTAGGAAAGGAGGATATCTCACCATTAGAAGTTGAAAAGTAGGAATCCCTTTTGCTAAAGATACAGATTATATGAAGGAAAGAAGGATTTCTCTCCATCAGGAGTTGAAAAGTAGGAATCCCTTTTCCTTAAGATAGAGAATATGTGTAGGAAAGGAGGATATCTCACCATTAGAAGTTGAAAAGTAGGAATCCCTTTTGCTAAAGATACAGATTATATGAAGGAAAGAAGGATTTCTCTCCATCAGGAGTTGAAAAGTAGGAACCCCTTTTCCTACAAACAGAGAATATATGTAGGTAAGGAGGATATCTCACCATAAGGAGTTGAAAAGTAGGAACCCCTTTTGCTAAAGATACAGATTATATGTAGGAAAGAAGGATTTCTCTCCATCAGGAGTTGAAAAGTAGGAACCCCTTTTCCTTAAGATAGAGAATATATGTAGGAAAGGAGGATATCTCACCATTAGAAGTTGAAAAGTAGGAATCCCTTTTGCTAAAGATACAGATTATATGAAGGAAAGAAGGATTTCTCTCCATCAGGAGTTGAAAAGTAGGAATCCCTTTTCCTTAAGATAGAGAATATATGTGGGAAAGGAGGATATCTCACCATTAGGAGTTGAAAAGTAGGAATCCCTTTTGCTAAAAATACAGATTATATGTAGGAAAGAAGGATTTCTCTCCATCAGGAGTTGAAAAGTAGGAACCCCTTTTCCTTAAGATAGAGAATATATGTAGGAAAGGAGGATATCTCACCATTAGAAGTTGAAAAGTAGGAATCCCTTTTGCTAAAGATACAGATTATATGAAGGAAAGAAGGATTTCTCTCCATCAGGAGTTGAAAAGTAGGAATCCCTTTTCCTTAAGATAGAGAATATATGTAGAAAAGTTGGATATCTCACCATAAGGAGTTGAAAAGTAGGAACTCATTTTGCTAAAGATAGAGAATATATGTAGGAAAGAAGGATATCTCACCATTAAGAGTAGAAAAGTAGGAATCCCTTTTGCTAAAAGAACAGATTATATGTAGGAAAGAAGGATTTCTCTCCATCAGGAGTTGAAAAGTAGGAACCCCTTTTCCTTAATATAGAGAATATATGTAGAAAAGGAGGATATCTCTCCATAAGGAGTTGAAAAGTAGGAACTCATTTTGCTAAAGATAGAGAATATATGTAGGAAAGTAGGATATCTCACCATTAGGAGTTGAAAAGTAGGAATTCCTTTTGCTAAAAATACATATATGTAGGAAAGGAGGATTTCTCTCCATCAGGAGTTGAAAAGTAGGAACCCCATTTCCTTAAGATAGAAATTATGTGTAGGAAAGAAGGATTTCTCTCCATCAGGAGTTGAAAAGTAGGAACCCCTTTTCCTAAAAATAGAGAATATATGTAGGAAAGGAGGATATCTCACCATTAGGAGTTGAAAAGTAGGAATCCCTTTTGCTAAAAATACAGATTATATGTAGGAAAGAAGGATTTCTCTCCATCAGGAGTTGAAAAGTAGGAACTCATTTTGCTAAAGATAGAGAATATATGTAGGAAAGGAGGATTTCTCTCCATCAGGAGTTGAAAAGTAGGAACCCCTTTTCCTTAATATAGAGAATATATGTGGGAAAGGAGGATATCTCACCATTAGGAGTTGAAAAGTAGGAACTCATTTTGCTAAAGATAGAGAATATATGTAGGAAAGGAGGATATCTCACCATTAGGAGTTGAAAAGTAGGAATCCCTTTTGCTAAAAATACAGATTATATGTAGGAAAGAAGGATTTCTCTCCATCAGGAGTTGAAAAGTAGGAACCCCTTTTCCTTAAGATAGAGAATATATGTAGGAAAGGAGGATATCTCACCATAAGGAGTTGAAAAGTAGGAATCCCTTTTGCTAAAGATACAGATTATATGTAGGAAAGGAGGATTTCTCTCCATCAGGAGTTGAAAAGTAGGAACCCCTTTTCCTTAAGATAGAGAATATATGTAGGAAAGGAGGATATCTCACCATAAGGAGTTGAAAAGTAGGAACTCATTTTGCTAAATATGGAGAATATATGTAGGAAAGGAGGATATCTCACCATAAGGAGTTGAAAAGTAGGAATCCCTTTTGCTAAAGATACAGATTATATGTAGGAAAGAAGGATTTCTCTCCATCAGGAGTTGAAAAGTAGGAACCCCTTTTCCTTAAGATAGAGAATATATGTAGGAAAGGAGGATATCTCACCATAAGGAGTTGAAAAGTAGGAATCCCTTTTGCTAAAGATACAGATTATATGTAGGAAAGAAGGATTTCTCTCCATCAGGAGTTGAAAAGTAGGAACCCCTTTTCCTTAAGATAGAGAATATATGTAGGAAAGGAGGATATCTCACCATAAGGAGTTGAAAAGTAGGAACTCATTTTGCTAAATATAGAGAATATATGTAGGAAAGGAGGATATCTCACCATAAGGAGTTGAAAAGTAGGAATCCCTTTTGCTAAAGATACAGATTATATGTAGGAAAGAAGGATTTCTCTCCATCAGGAGTTGAAAAGTAGGAACCCCTTTTCCTTAAGATAGAGAATATATGTAGGAAAGGAGGATATCTCACCATAAGGAGTTGAAAAGTAGGAATCCCTTTTGCTAAAGATACAGATTATATGTAGGAAAGAAGGATTTCTCTCCATCAGGAGTTGAAAAGTAGGAACCCCTTTTCCTTAAGATAGAGAATATATGTAGGAAAGGAGGATATCTCACCATAAGGAGTTGAAAAGTAGGAACTCATTTTGCTAAAGATAGAGAATATATGTAGGAAAGAAGGATATCTCACCATTGGGAGTTGAAAAGTAGGAATCCCTTTTGCTAAAGATACAGATTATATGTAGGAAAGAAGGATTTCTCTTCATCAGGAGTTGAAAAGTAGGAACCCCTTTTCCTTAAGATAGAGAATATATGTAGGAAAGGAGGATATCTCACCATAAGGAGTTGAAAAGTAGGAACTCATTTTGCTAAAGATAAAGAATATATGTAGGAAAGGAGGATATCTCACCATTAGGAGTTGAAAAGTAGGAATCCCTTTTGCTAAAAATACAGATTATATGTAGGAAAGAAGGATTTCTCTCCATCAGGAGTTGAAAAGTAGGAACCCCTTTTCCTTAAGATAGAGAATATATGTAGGAAAGGAGGATATCTCACCATAAGGAGTTGAAAAGTAGGAACTCATTTTGCTAAAGATAAAGAATATAGGTAGGAAAGGAGGATATCTCACCATTAGGAGTTGAAAAGTAGGAATCCCTTTTGCTAAAAATACAGATTATATGTAGGAAAGAAGGATTTCTCTCCATCAGGAGTTGAAAAGTAGGAACCCCTTTTCCTTAAGATAGAGAATATGTGTAGGAAAGGAGGATATCTCTCCATCAGGAGTTGAAAGGTAGGAACCCCTTTTCCTTAAGATAGAGAATATATGTAGGAAAGGAGGATATCTCACCATAAGGAGTTGAAAAGTAGGAACTCATTTTGCTAAAGATAGAGAATATATGTAGGAAAGGAAGATAACTCTCCATCAGGAGTTGAAAAGTAGGAATCCCTTTTCCTTAAGATAGAGAATATGTGTAGGAAAGGAAGATAACTCTCCATCAGGAGTTGAAAAGTAGGAATCCATTTTCCTTAAGATAGAGAATATATGTAGGAAAGGAGGATATCTCACCATTAGGAGTTGAAAAGTAGGAATCCCTTTTGCTAAAAATACAGATTATATGTAGGAAAGGAGGATTTCTCTCCATCAGGAGTTGAAAAGTAGGAACCCCTTTTCCTTATGATAGAGAATATGTGTAGGAAAGGAAGATAACTCTCCATCAGGAGTTGAAAAGTAGGAATCCCTTTTCCTTAAGATAAAGAATATGTGTAGGAAAGGAGGATATCTCTCCATCAGGAGTTGAAAAGTAGGAACCCCTTTTCCTTAAGATAGAGAATATATGTAGGAAAGGAGGATATCTCACCATAAGGAGTTGAAAAGTAGGAACTCATTTTGCTAAAGATAGAGAATATATGTAGGAAAGGAAGATAACTCTCCATCAGGAGTTGAAAAGTAGGAATCTCTTTTCCTTAAGATAGAGAATATGTGTAGGAAAGGAAGATAACTCTCCATCAGGAGTTGAAAAGTAGGAATCCCTTTTCCTTAAGATAGAGATATTGTGTAGGAAAGGAAGATAACTCTCCATCAGGAGTTGAAAAGTAGGAATCCCTTTTCCTTAAGATAGAGAATATATGTAGGAAAGGAGGATATCTCACCATTAGGAGTTGAAAAGTAGGAATCCCTTTTGCTAAAAATACAGATTATATGTAGGAAAGAAGGATTTCTCTCCATCAGGAGTTGGAAAGTAGGAACCCCTTTTCCTTAAGATAGAGAATATATGTAGAAAAGGAGGATATCTCACCATAAGGAGTTGAAAAGTAGGAACTCATTTTGCTAAAGATAGAGAATATATGTAGGAAAGTAGGATATCTCACCATTAGGAGTTGAAAAGTAGGAATCAGTTTTGCTAAAAATACAGATTATATGTATGAAAGGAGGATTTCTCTCCATCAGGAGTTAAAAAGTAGGAACCCCTTTCCCTTAAGATAGAGAATATGTGTAGGAAAGGAGGATATCTCTCCATCAGGAGTTGAAAAGTAGGAACCCCATTTCCTTAAGATAGAGAATATGTGTAGGAAAGGAGGATATCTCTCCATCAGGAGTTGAAAAGTAGGAACCCCATTTCCTTAAGATAGAGAATATATGTAGGAAAGGAGGATATCTCACCATTGGGAGTTGAAAAGTAGGAATCCCTTTTGCTAAAGATACAGATTATATGTAGGAAAGAAGGATTTCTCTCCATCAGGAGTTGAAAAGTAGGAACCCCTTTTGCTAAAGATACAGATTATATGTAGGAAAGGAGGATATCTCACCATTAGGAGTTGAAAAGTAGGAACCCATTTTCCTTAAGATAGAGAATATGTGTAGGAAAGGAGGATATCTCACCATTAAGAGTTGAAAAGTAGGAACCCCTTTTCTTTAAAATAGAGAATATGTGTAGGAAAGGAAGATAACTCTCCATCAGGAGTTGAAAAGTAGGAACTTATTTTGCTAAAGATAGAGAATATATGTAGGAAAGGAGGATATCTCTCCATCAGGAGTTGAAAAGTAGGAACCCCTTTTGCTAAAGATACAGATTATATGTAGGAAAGGAGGATTTCTCTCCATCAGGAGTTGAAAAGTAGGAACCCCTTTTCCTTAAGATAGAGAATATGTGTAGGAAAGGAGGATATCTCACCATTAAGAGTTGAAAAGTAGGAACCCCTTTTCTTTAAGATAGAGAATATGTGTAGGAAAGGAAGATAACTCTCCATCAGGAGTTGAAAAGTAGGAACTCATTTTGCTAAAGATAGAGAATATATGTAGGAAAGGAGGATATCTCTCCATCAGGAGTTGAAAAGTAGGAACACCTTTTCCTCAAGATAGAGAGTATATGTAGGAAAGAAGGATATCTCTCCATCAGGAGTTCAGAATCAGGAACCGCTTTTGCTCATGAAAAATATATGTAGGAAAGGAGGATATCTCTCCATCAGGAGTTGAAAAGTAGGAACCCCTTTTCCTTAAGATAGAGAATATGTGTAGGAAAAGAGGATATCTCACCATCAGGAGTTGAAAAGTAGGAACACTTTTTGCTAAAGATAGATAATAAATGTAGGGAAGGAGGATACCTCTCCATCAGGAGTTGAAAAGTAGGAACCCCTTTTCCTCAAGATAGAGAATATGTGTAGGAAAGGAGGATATCTCACCATTAGGAGTTGAAAAGTAGGAACCCCTTTTGCTAAAGATACAGATTATATGTAGGAAAGTAGGATTTCTCTCCATCAGGAGTTGACAAGTAGGAATCCCTTTTCCTTAAGATAGAGAATATGTGTAGGAAAATAAGATAACTCTCCATCAGGAGTTGAAAAGTAGGAACTCATTTTGCTAAAGATAGAAAATATGTGTAGGAAAGGAAGATAACTCTCCATCAGGAGTTGAAAAGTAGGAACCCCTTTTCCTCAAGATAGAGAATATATGTAGGAAAGGAGGATATCTCACCATTAGGAGTTGAAAAGTAGGAACCCCTTTTGCTAAAGATACAGATTATTTGTAGGAAAGAAGGATTTCTCTCCATCAGGAGTTGAAAAGTAGGAACCCCTTTTCCTTAAGATAGAGAATATGTGTAGGAAAGGAGGATATCTCACCATTAGGAGTTGAAAAGTAGGAACCCCTTTTGCTGAAGATACAGATTATATGTAGGAAAGAAGGATTTCTCTCCATCAGGAGTTGAAAAGGAGGAACCCCTTTTCCTTAAGATAGAGAATATATGTAGGAAAGGAGGATATCTCTTCATCAGAAGTTGAGAATTAGGAACCCCTTTTGCAAAGGATAGGGAATATATGTAGGAGAGAAGGATATCACTCTATCAGGAGTAGAAAACTAGGACCCCTTTAACTAAAGATAGAGAATATAGGTAGGATAGGAGGAATTCTCTCTGTAGGAGTTGAGAAGTAGGAACCCCTTCTACTAAAGATAGATAATAAATGTAGGGAAGGAGGATATCTCTCCATCAGGAGTTAAGAAGTAGGAACCCATTTCGCTAAAGATAGAGAATATGTGTAGGAAAGGAAGATAACTCTCCATAAGGAGTTGAAAAGTAGGAACTCATTTTGCTAAATATAGAGAATATATGTAGGAAAGGAGGATATCTCTCCATCAGGAGTTGAAAAGTAGGAACCCCTTCTGCTAAAGATAGAGAATATATGTAGGATTGGAGGATATCTCTCTGTAGGAGTTGAGAAGTAGGAACCCCTTCTGCTAAAGATAGATAATATATCTAGGATAGGAGGATATATCTTCATCCCTAGTTGAGAAGTAGGAACTCCTTTTGCTAAAGATAGAGAATATATGTAGAAAAGAAGGATATCTCACTATCAGGAGTTGAAAAGTAGGAACGCCTTTTGCTGAAGATTGAGAATATAAGTCGGAAAGAAGGATACTTATCCATCAGGAGATGAAAAGTAGGAATTATCTACGCTAAAGTAAGAATCAGTAATGAGAGTAAGAATTCTTTCTCCAGTAAGGTAGCAGGAATTATGTCTACTGAAAACAGATAAGCAAAAAATTCATC
>NC_090757.1:47039892-47042392 GCF_036898095.1 Palaemon carinicauda | reverse complement strand
TTTCTATTTCTAGATTACATTTTTTTAGCTCTAGTGTATGACTGACAAATACAAGTCATACACAGGCAAATTATCATAAGTATATCTTGTTTATTTTATGTTGAAATTGTACCAGTAATCATAAGAACACTAGGGACCATACTTAATAATAATAATAATAATAATAATAATAATAATAATAACAATAATAATAATAATAATAATTTTATTATTTCTATAATTATTATTATTATTATCATTATTATTATTATCATTAATAATAAACTATATGAAAAGTAATAAAAAAATCTAAATAAAATATTTTGAGAACTGTAATATCAAAACAATTGAATATTCTAGGAACACTTACAACAATATGACAAATCTTTCATATATAAAATATAAAAAGATACTTATGTCAACCTGTTCAACATAAAAAACTTTTGTTGCAAGTTTGAACTTTTGAAGTTCTACCGATTCAACTACCATATTAGGAAGATCATTCCACAACTTGGTCAGAGATGGAATAAAGCTTCGAGAATACTGTGTAGTATATAGGTAGAGTATAAGTCATTGAAAATGAATTTTCAGAAGGTAGGAGTCGATACAGCCTCAGAACGTGTGCAAAAGAGCGTGCTACTTGAAACAGCGCATACAATATATTATTATTACTATTACGTGCTAAGCTACAACCCTAGTTGGAAAAGTAGGATGCTATGGTAACAGCATTTAAATAAATATTTCCTACATAAACTGTAAAAACTTTAACAAAACAAGAGGAAGAGAAATGAGATAGAATAGTGTGCCCGAGTGTACATTCATGCAAGAGAACTCTACTCCAAGACAGTGGAAGACCATGGTACAGAGGATATGCCACTACCCTAGACTAGAGAACAATGATTTGGTTGTGAGGAAAGTTATGGAATCCTAAGGAAGCTGGATGTAACCCTGTACCCCACACTACAGTATAAACCACCAGTTTCTGTAGACTGTGACTAATAAAAAATAATATTAATAAAAAAATAATAATAATAATAACTACAACACCTAACAATATTGAACTGTGTCGAACTTCGAGCCCTTGTGACCTTAACCAGTATATAAAATGATTGGTAGTTAAAACAACTGTGGTGGTAAAAGACTTTAATTAACAACGGTCCATCCATCCAAATAACTCTTCTTCACCCAAGAGGTTAACTACTGCACTGTAATTGTTCAGTGGCTACTTTCCTCTTGGTAAGGGTAGAAGAGACTCTTCAGCTATGGTAAGCAGCTCTTGTAGGAGAAGGACACTCTAAAATCAAACCATTGTTCTCTAGTATTGGGTAGTGCCATAACTTCTGTACCATGGTCTTCCACTGTCTTGGGTTAGAGTTCTCTTGCTTGAGGGTACACTAGGGCACACTTCTATCTAGTTTCTCTTCCTCTTGTTTTGTTAAAGTTTTTATAGTTTTTAAAGGAATATTTATTTTAATGTTGTTACTATACTTAAAATATTTTTTTCTTTATTTCCTTTCCTCACTGGGCTATTTTCCCTGTTGGGGCCCCTGGGCTTATAGCATCCTGCTTTTCCAACTAGGGTTGTAGCTTAGCATTTAATAATAATAATAATAATAATAATAATAATAAAATGACCAGCTAAGAGCCCATAGGCTTACACTTCTAGGACTAACTTTTCTGAAAGGAATGGGTAAAAATAGTAGGGGAAAATTGTCGACTACTGTATAGTCAGTAGATCCTAATTGCTCCCGTTAGTCGTAATCGCCCTTTTTTTGTTCTGTCGAGCATACTATAGGCAGGCCGACTGTCTAAAGACCAGGATGTTAGAAATGACTCGTATTGTGGATTTACCAGAAATTATAAAGTTATTGGTAATGAAATGGGGAATCCCAATAGGAAATCATGGTTACTCCCCTTTTCTTTTACTTTTCTTTTTAGGGGGGGATTTATGGTAGTATTTTACAATTTTACACAACCCTTTACCTTCTTGAATAAAATGGCCTTTATATATATATATATATATATATATATATATATATATATATACATATATATATATATATATATATATATATATACACACATATATGTATGTGTATATATATATATATATATATATATATATATATACATATATATACATATGTATGTATATATATACATATATATACATACATATATACATATATATATATATATATATATATATTATATATACACATACATACATACATACGTATATGCACACACAAACACACATCTATATATATATATATATATATATATATATATATATATATATACTATTTACAAAAATACTTTTTTGTTACATAGTACCCCAAATAATACATTTTCCTATCTGTTCAATCAAGGATGAGCTCCAAAAATCTGTAAACTTCCATAATAGCAACCACTTCCCACACCTGCACAAAATATCCTAGGGGTAGGATAACATGAAAACAATAAACACTAGGCCACTCTCCTGTATCTGGAATTCCATTTCCTAGTTCCTGGACGTTAT
>NC_090757.1:47032392-47034892 GCF_036898095.1 Palaemon carinicauda | reverse complement strand
TTTCTCTTTAAACGCAAAAGTATTAAATTTTTTTTTTTCAAATCATCTCTTTTAAACTCAAAAGTATTTATAGAAGAGGATCTTTCGACCCTAAATATGACCATTCAAGTAAAATTGTATTTTGAAATGGGATAATTCCAGTATAAAACACATTTCTAATATATATATATATATATATATATATATATATATATATATATATATATATATATATATTATATATATATATATATATATATATATATATATATATATATATATATATTTATATATAAACTCCAAAATATATCCTAATCTGGAAACATCCTTCTCACTCAATGACCTTTTAAAAATCATATGACCTCACGCCCCAACAGGCAAGTCTTTAAGAAGAACAAACAAGGTGAATCTTTAACTAAACAAAAGATATTACAACAAATAGAGACAGGTTTTTGGAATTACTGTTCCTTCAATGTTTCCTCATACCTCCTTAGTCCTTAAAGAATCCTCAAGAAAATAGCGGACTAGCAAAAATATTGGTAGTGATGGGTTCAGTGGTAACGTCCCTGACTGGTGATCGCCAGACTGGGGTTCGAGTCCCGCTCAAACTCGTTAGTTCCTTTGGTCGCTGCATCCTCACCATCCGTGTAAGGTAAAGATGCGGGGGAGGGGGAGCCTATAGGTCTATCTGCTGAGTTATTAGCAGCCATTGCTTGGCCATCCTTGGTCCTAGCTTGGTGGACAGGGGGCTTGGGTATTGATTATATGTATATAAGGTAAGTCTCTAGGGCATTGTCGTGCTTGATAGGGCAATATGACTGTCCCTTGCCGCTACCATTTATTAGCGGCCTTTTAACGGTTCGTTGAAATAGAAATTTTTTTTTTCATTTTTGAAATCAGATACTTCATTTATTTCAATACTTCATGTATTTGATATGGCGTCAATTATGTGAACTAATTTTATTAATCTCTCACTATACATGTAGAGCTTGGAATAAACTTTCAAATAAACACTTTCTTGGTAAAAATCAAACTGAAATAATCACCACAAACATCGCCCAACTACAAGCTTTACCGAAGATAAAATAATGTAATTACCAAAATGCTTGAAAAATCTCAAAACATTTCCACAAACATTGCAATTAGCAACAGGGATCCAATTTTTCCATAATAAAATTTATAATCTCAAAGAAAATTCCACTTTCCACGTAAAAATGTTTGCAGCAGTATCATAGGCCTAAGATTTCCTAATGAAACAAAGGTATCATGCACATTTACTGCCAAAAAGAATAAACATACCAACAGTGCTTAGGCCTCCTGCAATATTTTCAGTACGGACGGAACTGTAGCTTCTAGTGTTGTTTTGTGATTTGGTAGTTTTAATACTTGATCATTTTGTGGAACCCAAGGAGCAGTATGCAATAACTGCCATATCAAGCGAATACCAGGACTGAACGTTTGGTATCATACAGACGAAAATTTACCAGGGGGACTGAAGGTATGATTTTATACAGAATAAAATTACCATAGGACTGAAGGTATGATTTTATAAAGAGGAAAATTTACCAGGGGGAATGAAGGCATGATTTTATACAAAGGAAAATTTACCAGGATTGAAGATATGATTTTATACAGAAGAAAATTTACCAGGAACACAGAAGGCATGATATTATACTGAGGAAAAATTACCAGGAGGAATGAAGGTAAGATTTTATATAGATGAAAATTTACCAGGAGGACTAAAGGTATGATTTCAAACAGAGGAAAATTCACCAGGAAAACTGAAGGTATGATTTTATACAGAGGAAAATTTATTAGGAGGACTGAAGGTATAATTTTATACAGACGAAAATTTACCAGGAGGACAAGGTATGATTTTATACAGACGGAAATTTACCAGGACTGAAGGTATGATTTTATACAGACGAAATTTTACCAGGAGGACTGAAGGTATGATTTTATAAAGACGAAAATTTACCAGGAGGACTGAAGGTATGATTTTATAAAGACGAAAATTTACCAGGAGGACAAATTATGATTTAATAGAGGAAAATTATTAATAAAAGCTATCGAATTTCTACTGATTCCCTTTCCAATTAAAATATACATACACTGTGAATTTCTTTCACCATTAACGATAATAATAATAATAATAATAATAATAATAATAATAATAATAATAATAATAATAATAATAATATAATGTTGTCGAGTAGATTTTTGTAATTTAAACGCTGTGAAACACCATTTCCGTAAAATTAAAAGAACCAATAAAACCAAAAATGAATAAGGGTCTTGATACATTTCCTTAGCTTTAGAATATAATATCATAAAATTAAAATTAAAATCTATCCGATTTTTTTTTGGGGGGGGGACTAAAGTACTTTAAAATATATTAATATTGCGGATGAAAACCAAATCGTTTATACCAGAATTGAGAAATAATAAGACTAAGAAGAGATGATGATATCCACCTTAAACATATCCCGGGTGATTAAATTAAACACGATTGAGTTAAATG
>NC_090757.1:47017392-47022392 GCF_036898095.1 Palaemon carinicauda | reverse complement strand
GCACCTGTTTTGTTTCTGGCTTTTAGAAAAAAATGAGCCACGTCCTGTAATTATGAAATGTCGATTTTTTTTTTCCCAAAGTTGTAAAATGAACGTCATAAATCATCTATATTTTTATTTGGGAAACTACAAGATCGGTTCTCCACTTGACGTCTTTGAAAAATATTGCATATGCGGATAAATATACAGGTAACAAACAGAATATTCATTCAAATATGCTCCAACACATACCCACTATATATATATATATATATATATATATATATATATATATATATATATATATATATATATATATATATACACACACTATATATATATATAATTATATTATATATATATTCATATATATATATATATATATATATATATATATATATAACAAATGTATATTCCGCTTAAAACATTTGTTATATATATATATATATATATATATATATATATATATATATATATATATATATATATATATATATAACAAATGTATATTCCGCTTAAAACATTTGTTATACAGTATATATATATATATATATATATATATATATATATATATATATATATATATATAACAAATGTATATTCCGCTTAAAACATTTGTTTTATATATATATATATATATATATATATATATATATATATATATATATATATATATATATATATATATATATAACAAATGTATATTCCGCTTAAAACACCGTACAGGATTCCTCATGAAAAGTAATCTTATGAATTATATATACGATTATTTTGGAGAACAAACACCAAATACCTAATTCTTGGATACCAAAATTTGAATAGGAGGGTACCTTAAAGATAAAAAAATATTTTATTTTTCACAAAGATATGAACCCTAAGAATTTTTCAGATTAGATTACATTGAAAAAAGGATTATAATAACTAATGTGCGTCTGCTTATATGTGTATATATACATAATTAGATTGAAATATCTTATTTTAACATCTTGACACACTTGTAAGTCACCTCGTAATTTCATGTTTAAAGTATTTTACATTAATTAATAATTAATTTTTTTTATATGGCCTCCATGGTCTATTCATTTTATCAAATCTATTTTAACCTGACCATATCAAAGTCCGGACGTTCCAAGTAAATGGTAGTCTGTACTTTGGCGAGAGGTTGACTGGCTTTTAAATAACAATTACTTATATATAGATAACTTAATTTGATATTCTTTTTCCCTTAGATGTCCATTTTTCGTGATACGCAAAATTTTAATGAGTTATTTTGTTTTTTATTTATTTATTATTATTATTATTATTATTATTATTATTATTACTACTATTGTTATTATTGTTGTTGTTATTGTTATTATTATCATTATCATTATTGTTGTTGTATTATTATTATTATAATTTTTATTATTATTATTATTTGCTAAGCTACAACACTCGTTGGAAAACCCGGATGGTATAAGCCCTAGGGCTCCAACAGGGAAATTAGCCCACTGAGGAAAGGAAACAATGAAAAATAAAATATTTTAAGAACTGTAACAACGTTGAAATAGATATCACCTATATGAACTATAATGGTCTTCTTCTATGATAAATGTGGCATTTCAATCCAAATCTAGATCTGCAAGATATAAGGACATCAATCCTAAATAGAAAATTCTGAGATGTGTGAAGTAATTGAAAGTCTACGGCAGTGTTTCTCCGTGTTTCCGAAAATTAAAATTTCTCGTATAATCACAAAATCGGAATTTGGGGACGACCGGGCTAACTCTGGTACAATGCATTAAATTCTTCATGAAAATCTGCATTTACTGGTCTAGCAAGTAGCATGGTTTATGACTTGGTATAGAACACTAGCACACAATGTAAAACAATGGTTATTACACATCCACACCCAAATAAATTGGGTACATATAGTTATGCTTATGTATGTGTGCATATATATATATATATTTATATATATATATATATATATGTATATATATATACATATATATATATATATATATATATATATATCTAAAATTACTTACCAATATCAATTATAATCATATTAAATTTAGATGTCCAATAGAGCAACCTTATCAAACTAGTGCACAATTTAAATTTCTAGTTAAATTATTGTTATTCAAATTATAAGAGTTATTAATATTATCAATAGTATCAAAATTATAACTATTATTAAAATTATTATTCTTGAAATTATCAAAATTATTATTATTATTGTTAGGTTATTCTTTTTTAAATTATTATTTTTAAAATCATTATCATAGAAACATATGCATGCACATACACATACTGTATATGTGTGGCAAGATTCCTGCCTTATCTTGGAATTCCTCTTTAATATGTATATTTGATTGAGTCTCTTCATAAGCATAGCAGGTGTAGGTTGGCCACGGCACCAGGCACCCTTTGAGATACTACTTCTAGAGAGTTATTGGGTCCACTGACTTGGACCCCTTTATCTGGTTACCGCTCATTTTGTCTTTGCATACACATACACAAAATACTCTAGCCTATTCTTACCACAAGCTCCTCTGTCCTCATACACCTGACAACACTAAGATTGCCAGCCAAACAATTCTTCCTTGTTCAAGGTGTTAACTACTGCACTGTAATTGTTCAGTGGCTACTTTCCTCTTGGTACGGGTGGAAGAGACTCATTAGCTATGGTAAGCAGCTCTTCTAGGAGAAGGACACTCCAAAATCAAACCATTGTTCTCTAGTCTTGGGTAGTGCTATAGCCTCTGTACCATGGCCTTCCACTGTCTTGGATTAGAGTTCTCTTGCTTGGTGGTACACTCGGGCATGATACTCTATCTTCTTTCGCTTCCTCCTCTTTTTCTTTTTTTGGAAGTTTTTTAGTTTGTATATGAAAGATATGAATGCAATTTTGTTACCTTTCTTGAAATATTTTATTTTGAGTGTTTATTCTTCTCTTGTAGTTTATTAATTTCTTTGTTTCCTTTCCTCACTGGGCTACTTTTTCCTGTTGGAGCCCTAGGGTTTATAACATCTTGCTTTTACAACTAGGGTTATAGCCTAGCTTGTAGTGACAACAACAACAACAACAACAACAAAAACAATAATAATAATAATAGCAACAACAATAATAATAATAATAATAATAATAATAATAATAATAATAATAATAATAATAGTAATAATAATAATAATAATAAGTTAATGTTAGTCGAGTCCAATCAAATGAAATTCCAGTGAACAGCGGACGACTCCAGGGGAATGTGCTGTAACCTATGTTGTTTATTTTATACTCCTGGTGGATTTTGTAATGTGTGGAACTGTTGGGTATAGTGGAAAAGGATTGGTCTAGGTTAATAATAAGAAATTAGTTGACCTAGACCATGCTGATGACGCTGTCCTCATTAGCAAAACACCAAAGGATTCGCAATTATTACCTACCAAAATGCATGAAATATCATAGGAGTTTGAGCTCAAGATAAAGGAAAGACAGATAACGGATTATGCAATGAGAAATGAAATATCATTGGAAGGAGCTATGATCTCTAATACAGGGTCTAAAGAATTGGAATCTAATAAAAGATCGAAAAAAGTAAATCATAAAATGTCAAGATGTAGTAAAATTTGGAAACAAAATCGTCTGATATTACAAATACAAATGAGGCTATATATCAGTTTAGTGAGATCCCTGTTACAGTATTAACATGAGTGATTGGTATCACAAGGAAATGATATCCAGTATATTTTGCAGAATTGAAAACAAAGCCCTCAGAAGAATATTGATAGTCAAATGGTAGGACAGGACCAGAAGTTGAATTATAAAAGAGATTACTAGATTGCCATATGTGGATGAGATCATGGTGAGGGGCAGATGGAGATGGTTTGGTCATGCTCTTCGCTCTCTTGGAGCACTCCCCAAGAGATATTAGTTCATCAGAGATTTTAACTGTGCTCCACAAGGCACTAGAAGAGTTGGAAAACCCACGCCTACATGGCTGAAGACTATGAACCGTAAAGTACATGATGATGGTGATGATGATATGAAATAAATATATATATATATATATATATATATATATATATATATATATATATATATATATATACATATGTATATATATATACATATATATATACATATATATATACATATACATATATATACATATATGCATATATATACATATACATATAAATATATATATGTACATATACATATATATTTATATATATATATATATATATATATATATATATATATATACACACATACATACATACAGCATACATATTGCGATAAATCCTAATAGACTGGGCTCATGATAGTAAACAGACTGAGGATTGCAGATGTGATACTTAGACAAATAAGTGAAAAATACAAGGCAAAAACAGATATTCTAATGCCTACTAGAGTTACAAGATAAACATGTGTAATCTAAATATGTACTATAGCTAATATTTACAGTATATTAACTAATTCACAGTGATTTCAGTCTAGTCAGCCTCAAAATGGGTACTAGCGTTATATAAAATAAGGAGCTCATTGGGAATGTTGACAAATTCTTTGAAACCCCTTTTAAAGTGGAAAATAGGAATGGGGAAAAACACCAACAATCATATATATATATATATATATATACATATATATATATATACATATACACACATACTGTATATATATAAATATATATATATATATATATATATATATATATATTAGGGTGTTTAACGCAGTTGTGTTGAACATCATATATACAGTAGACATGAGATGAATAACATCATGAAGTATTTTTGAACAACCACAGTATATATATATATATATATATATATATATATATATATATATATATATATATATATATATATATATATTTATATATATATATATACACACATATACATGTGTGTGCATGTATGCATGTGTATATATATATATATATATATATATATATATATATATATATATATATATATATACATATATATATATATATATATATATATATATATATATATTGTTGATTGTCAAAACTTCAGCA
>NC_090757.1:46989892-47007392 GCF_036898095.1 Palaemon carinicauda | reverse complement strand
AGAGAGAGAGAGAGAGAGAGAGAGGGAGAGGATATCTTATGAAAAAAAATGTTACTCCACTGGTAGTTAAGGATTACCTCGTCGAGGCTGAGAGAGAGAGAGAGAGAGAGAGAGAGAGAGAGAGAGAGAGAGAGAGAGAGAGAGAGAGAGAGAGAGAGAGAGGATATCTTATGGAAAAAAATTTTACTCCACTGGTAGTTAAGGATTACCTCGTCGAGGCTGAGAGAGAGAGAGAGAGAGAGAGAGAGAGAGAGAGAGAGAGAGAGAGAGAGAGAGAGAGAGAGAGAGAGAGAGAGAGAGAGGATATCTTATGGAAAAAAAATGTTACTCCACTGGTAGTTAAGGATTACCTCGTCGAGGCTGAGAGAGAGAGAGAGAGAGAGAGAGAGAGAGAGAGAGAGAGAGAGAGAGAGAGAGAGAGAGAGAGAGAGAGAGGATATCTTATGAAAAAAAAATGTTACTCCACTGGTAGTTAAGGATTACCTCGTCGAGGCTGAGAGAGAGAGAGAGAGAGAGAGAGAGAGAGAGAGAGAGAGAGAGAGAGAGAATATCATACTATGCAGGAGAGTCGTTAACATTTCTACTGCAATTAGAAATGGCGCTGCTTAGCAGACCATCAGTCTTGCAACATGAACTTGACTAATGACAGGCTACAGAAACAACTAGTGGAATAGGATTAATTTCCATTAGGTATGAAGACAATACGACCTATAACAAGTGAAAGAGCAAACTCCCAAATTTCCTGCATGTAAAAAAAAAAAAAACACCAACACCAACAATTCATTGAGGCATAAACCAAACTTCAATTCAGTCTTCCTAGTATCTTTACATACTTGTTACTACCTAGTTCTAGCTGTATATAAAAATTTCTGGATTTCTTTGCCTATAGAAAGAATGAATACATAAACATCACCATTCCAGAATCTGTAGGGAAGAGGCGCAAAAATTATAAAGTCCAGGACTTTCCAGATCCTTCCAGATATTTTCCATTTCAAAACTGGAATATAAAAACAGGTTTTGGAGCCATCTGAAGAAAGATGCTAACTTTAACACCTATCTTTAAACCTTATTTATTCATTGAAAGGTATAACAAAATTAATTCAAGCTTCCAGAGCCTGAAAATAGATTTAAATGTTTAAAGACCTACCTTATCTAGAACCATCTAAATATCATTATTTTGTGAAAATTGTTATAGTTTATATAGGAAATATTTATTTCAATGTTGTTGGTTCTTCTTAAAATATTTCATTTTTCCTTTTCTCCTTTGCTCACTGAGCTATTTTCCCTGTTGGGGCCCCTGGGCTTATAGCATCCTGCATTTCCAACTAGACTTGTAGCTTAGTTAGTAGTAGTAGTAGTAGTAGTAGTAGTAGTAGTAGTAGTAGTAGTAGTAGTAGTAGTAGTAGTAGTAGTAGTAGTAGTAGTAGTAATAATAATAATAATAATAATAATAATAATAATAATGAACTTAGAACATTTAAAGAATAAAGATAAAAATTTCTAAGACGTTTGCTGAAAACAAATCTAGGTAAGCAATGCATATAAACCCAATCTTACTTAGAACTATACCTAACTAAAGCATTCTAGATATATTAAAATCCCAGTTTTCCCTTATGAAACATACCTAAAGAACAGTGTTATAGAAAGACTAGATTATTAAAAGCAAATCTTTATACCTCATTCTATGAAGCAAATGCGGTATAATTTAATAACGTGTTTTAAATAAAAAGGTATCACAAGTCATCTAAGTGCCAATAAATATATCAAGATCTTTCTTTTAATATAATAAAAGTTCCATAGGTCAAAATACTAACAAATTCAGAAGGAGAAAAAAAGTTCAGAGACAAAACAATTTTAGTTTCATCAAAATATCTTGAAATATCAGGTTATATTCCCAGAAAAAAATTAAATATTTTAAATAACTAATAAAAGTCATGTGCAGTTAAGTGGAATATAACTTTGTGTGATAATTAAATACGAGAACTTCTTAATAAACTTGTAATTACACCAGTGTTACTTTAATTGAGCTAGTAAAAAAAAACCAAAAAACACTGGGCTGATATCTGAAAAACCTGGTAGATTTTTCTAATATTTTAAGAATTCAGCATAAAATCTATTACTGACTTCACTATGTCTTTATCCAAAGGAGTTGCCTTCAGTAAGCTTCCATGTCAATAATAAAACAAAAAATAAAAATATCAATAATAACTATGATAATAACACTAAGATAACAAATATGATACGATTAATAATAAAATACAAGCAGACAATATCGCTTAAAATAGATGCTATAAAAATAATAATAATAATAATAATAATAATAATAATAATAATAATAATAATAATGACAACAACAACAACAATACCGTGGATAAATTCCATCGAAATATGAAAACATCTAGGTTTTGAAAAATATACAAAAATGATAAAAATTCGAATAATTATCTAAGCTGATACAACAAAATTTGATGGAATAATCAAATGAACGAATTACTATTTTTGGGGTACATGGCTCAAGCAAACATTTTATTCACCTGCAATATACTAAATTAATTTCCATACGGCACATAATGGGATGATTAAAAACAATTTCTTTAAATATGTGAATATTTCTAATGGCTGGGAATATGCTCAATTTGATCCTAAATATATCAAAAATATATGTCAAATATAAACAAATGATGAAGGGAGAGATTTATCATAGAGAGAAACACTTGATAAAAAAATAGCAGGTATGAAACATGTCAAATACTGTACATTAGATAATGGTGAGCAATCGAAAATTTTTATAACAAAGCGATAGTAGTAGTAGTAGTAGTAGTAGTAGTAGTAGTAGTAGTAGTAGTAGTAGTAGTAGTAGTAGTAGTAGTAGTAGTAGTAGTAGTAGTAGTAGTAAAATTGAAGATTTAAATTGAAAAAAAAAATACCTGGTACGAAACATGTCAAATACTGTAGTTTAGATAATGGTGAGTAATAGAAATTTTTTATAACAAAGCGATAGTAGTAGTAGTAGTAGTAGTAGTAGTAGTAGTAGTAGTAGTAGTAGTAGTAAAATTGAAGATTTAAAAGGAAATCTTCCTGGCATTCTTTCCAATTTTGAATGTCTCCAAAAAACAAAACGGTGGGCACCGGTAATTTTTTTTTTTTCTAAACTCTAATATTAGAATTCATGCAGTCTAAAAAAAATGGAGTGAGTCTTGTGATTATGATACATTAATGTATACCTAAGCCTATATATTCTAATAAGTTCCAGTTTCCACCAAAACCCAAATTACCTTTTATTTCTAACATCGAACTTAGTTTTACTTCCGCGCAATAACAACAGATTTAAAAACCTGAAATGTAAAATATAAAGGCATCAAAATAGTAAACGAAAAATATGAATTCGAATAGCCAAGGTTTAGCTATTATTATAGAAGGGGAAAATGAAATCAAAACATTCTTAAGAGAGGAGATGGCGTATATATATTATTGAGGACCATAATAAAAAAATAGATGATATCATCATCATCATCATCATTATCATTATTAGTTTATACCCCTAGTTGGAAAAAAAAAAATGTTGCAAGTCCAAGGGCTCCAACAGGGAAGCATAGCCCAGTGAGGAAAGGAAACAAGGAAATAAATAAACATCAGGAGAAGTAATGAACAATTAATATAAAATATTCCAGGAAAAGTAACCACACTAAAAAATATATCTTTCATATATATACTATAAAAACTTCAAAAAACCAAGAGGGAGAGAAATAAGAACCCGATAGAATAGTGTTGCCTGAGTGTACACTCAAGCAAGAGAACTCTACCCCGAGACAGTGGAAGACCATGGCACGGAGGCTATGGCACTACCCAAGACTAAAGAACAATGGTTTGTATAATACAGCAGATATAATGACGACTGAGGAAACTATCAATTAAGATGATGAAGCCTATAATTCGGGTAATCAAATAAGATCCAAATAATGTTCAATGGAATTGTTATTTTGAAGTTTTTATAGTTCATATATAATAGATTTATCTTAATGTTGTTATTATTCCTAAATTTCTCTTGTAGTATGATTCCTTATTTCCTTTCCTCAATGAGATATTTTCCCAGTTGGAGCTTTTGGGCTTATAGCATCCTGCTTTTCCAAACAGGGTTGTAGCCTAACAAATAATAATAATAATAATAATAATAATAATAATAATAATAATAATTAATAATTAATAATAATAATAATAATAATAATAATAATAATAATAATAATAATAACTAATTCAATATACAAAGAAAATACTGGTGAAGATGATGTGCTTAATTTAAGGAGAGGACTTCAGTATTACTCTTGTATTTCCAAATCCAGATCATGAAATCTATAAAGGGGAGAAATATAGATACTATAATTGACAGAACATCTGAAGGAAGTCCCAAAAGTAATAATAAATTCCCAATAGTAATAATAAATTCCCAACAGATTAAATATTAACCAAATGTTCGAGGATTTGATTTTCATTCGCCAATATTTTTTAAGATCGTTTCAAAAACGAGTCATTGTCTCGAAAAGTAAATTATATTCCAAAACACAAGAATCATGTGACCGTGTTTGTTCATTGGGGAGAGTGCAGAGGTCTACACCAAGCCTCACTTTAACTTTTAACGCCTTATCAAATTGCCTTTTGTTAAGGCATATGAGATCTTAGCTAACACTGACACCTCCCTTTGTTCTGTATTATTTTCTTAACATTACAGTAATTTTTATGGAGGCAGCCTCGTTTATCAACTACTAATATCAACTGTTTACATATATTTCAGTTATCAAATAAAATTACTTATTAAAGATATATATATATATATAGATTATATATATATATATATATATATATATATATATATATATATATATATATATATACATACATATATATATTTGAGAACAAAGCCATCACAAAATTATTAGGAGTAAAATGGCAGGAAAGGATTAGAAATGAAACTATAAGAGGGATTACTCGAGTGCTATATGACGATGAAATTACTAGAGATTACTTCATCATATTTTCAACTGGCCTCCACCAGGCACTGGAAAAGTTGGAATCCCTAGGCCTACATGACTGAGTACTATGAAGTGTGTTGTAGATGATGATGAATGGAGAAGTATTGATTTAAAAGCTCAAGATAGAGACGACTAGCGAAATCTAACCGAGGCCCTTTGCATCATTAGGTGAAGGAGAGGATGATGATGATACATCAACATAAAATAATGAAAGTCTCTTTATTCCAAAATCAATCTATGAAAATATGGGGTTTTCAATAATTTTAGCCTATTATAAGAAAGGTTTGATTCTGAAAAAATAACAGACTGATTTCTTATGAGGATATTCTGATTTTTGTAACAGGTTATGGCGAAATTAGAGCAACTATTATTATAAACAAAATACTTTTGCCCAGATATTTAAAGTTAAAAATAAAAACTCCTATAGATAAATACAAGGAACATTTTGAAAATTCCACGTGAAAATAAAATTTTCATATGCAAATATTTACTGTAGTTAACCAAAAATTTATATGAAGGCTGTTAATAACAATAAACCTACATCAACAAACTTGAATAGTTTTTCTATTGTTAACTTATATAATCTTAATGGAAACATAAGTTATCTTATCACCAACAGTTTACACGGCCTTCTCTAAAAAAACTTTATGGAAGTAATTAAAAAATTTATAATCAGTAATATTCCTTTCAATGAAAGCTATTTACAAAACTGAACTTAAGGGCAACACCTTATCGCCTACAAAAGGATACATTGAAACTTCACAAAACTGAATTTAAGGGCAACACCTTGTTGCCTACAAAAAGATATATGGAAACTTCAGAAAACTGAGCATATGGAAACTATCTTGTAACATATAAAAAGATATATTGAAACTTCACAAAACTGAACTTAAGGACAACACCTTGTAGCCTACAAAAAGATATACTGAAACTTCACAAAACTGAACTTAAGGGCAACACATTGTAGCCCTACAAAAAGTTATATTGAAACTTCAGAAAACTGAACTTAAGGACACTATCCTGTAACCTATAAAAAGATATATGGAAACTCCCATAAAACTGAACTTAAGGCCAACATCTTGTAACTTACAAAAAGATATATTGAAACTTCACAAAACTGAACTTAAGTACAACACCTTGTAGCCTACAAAAAGATAAATTGAAATAACATAAAACTGAACTTAAGGAGACCATCTTGCAACCTAAAAAAAAATATATTAAAACTTCATAAAACTGAACTTAGAGAAAACATCTTGTAACCTGCGAAAAGATATATTGAAACTTCACAAAACTGAACCTAAGTACAACACGTTGTAGCCTACAAAAAGATATATTGAAACTTCATAACAATGAACTTAAGGAGACCATCTTGCAACCTAAAAAAAGATATATTGAAACTTCACAAAACTGAACTTGAAGATAACACAATGTAACCTACACAAAGATATATTGAAACTTCAGAAAACTGAGCTTAAGGACAACACCTTTTAACCTACAAAAAGATGTATTGAAACTTTGCAAAAATTAACTTAAAGACAACATCTCGTAATCTACAAAATAATATATTGAGACTTCAGAAAACTGATCTTAAGAACACCTTGTAACCTACAAAAAGATATATTTAAAACTTTACACAACCGAACTTAGGAGAACACCTTGTACCCTACAAAAAGATATATTAACACTTCACAGCTACAACCCAAATGAAGTTAGTTATCTAGTAAAATATCCCAACAAATAGGGTACTCAACATTATTCTGGCTCCTATAATAATCTCATAAATGATAAGGGCATCCAAATCAAAGGCAAGGACACTGTCCGAACAATTTAATTTTCAGTAAACAAGGATAGGTATAGCTAAGCTGCAACTATTTGGCATAGGACCACAGTGAAAAAAATCGAGCTTTCAAAATCCGGTTCCTTGAATTTAATCATACGGTCTCTCTCTCTCTCTCTCTCTCTCTCTCTCTCTCTCTCTCTCTCTCAATATATATATATAATATATATATATACATATACATATATATATATATACATATATATATATATATATATATATATATATATATATATATATATATATAATGAAGACAATATTTTCGTGGCGACCAAAGATCGAAGACAACCACGAAGATACTATATTCATTAATAAATGTAAAGTAACATGCCCAAGTATTTATATATATATATATATATATATATATATATATATATATATACACATATATATATATATGCACACACGCATATACATATGTATAAACAAGAGAGAGAGAGAGAGAGAGAGAGAGAGAGAGAGAGAGAGAGAGAGAGAGAGAGAGAGAGAGACTTCCATCGGCCAGAATGTAAATTTTAAAATTGGAACAAGACGTTGAAAAGACCAAGCACCAAACAGACATTCCATATAAAAATTCTTAAAAATTCTTAATTGCTTCAGCTAAAAAGAACTCCCTTCGCATTATTCTTTGCAACCAAAAGGAACATTTTTATGGAAAAGTTTTGAAAAGTGAGTCATTATGGCAAAAAAAATTCCAATGTGAACTTTGAAAATAAAAATCTATTGCAAAAGTTTACTGCATTGAGAAAAAACTGGAAAAGGCTGCATAGATTGCTTATTAAGAGTTAAAAGATGACATTAATTATTTTGGTCGGATTTTTTATTACATTGTAGTAAAAATAACGTTATGTATTTGAATGGCATGACTATTATTTTTTGTGCTTTTGCTTTCTTGTTATATATTTTTGTGACCTTCATTTTTCGTGAGCAATCATCTTCCAACAATTCAGCAAGAGCATTCAATGAACAGTTACAGAAAATCAAAAGAAAAAAAAATTCAAAGTTTTTCAGTAATATTAAAATTTAAATTTCATTTCCTGCTTCAGCAGTTGAGAGTAAAAAATATGAAATTATGAAAAATAACCCTGTAGAGTGAAGAACAATCTGGAAGTGAACATCCCATAAACAGGTAATTTTAATTTAGAATTCCCAACATCTTTTTTTCTGGCCATGAGTCTAATCCAATAATGCAAAAAGTTACTGAATTAAAAATATTTGACTTTGACTAAAGTTCAGGTGTTTTATACGCGTAGTTAATAGTGATTGCAAATCACTCCTTTTCATTCAAGCAAATATACTTATGTGAATATATAAATCAGAACTACTCCCAGATATACGGTCTTGCAGTATACAATTATTCTTCACCAGCCACCCGATGAGATACCACCGCTAGAGAGTTATGAGGCCTTTTGACTGGCCAGACTACTACATTGGATCCTTCTCTCTGGTTACGGTTCATTTTCCTTTTGCCTACACACTGAATATTCTGGCCAATTTTTTTACATATTCTCCACTGTCCTCATACACCTGACAACATTGAGATTAGCAAACAATTCTTCTAAATCCGAAGGGTTAACTACTGCACTGTACTTGTTCAGGGGCCACTTGCTTCTAGGTAAGGGTAGAAAAAACTCTTTAGCTAGTAGTAAGCAGCTCTTCTAGGAGAAGGACACTCCAAAATCAAACTATTGTTCTCTGGTCTTAGGAAGTGCCATAGCTTCTGTACCATGGTCTTCCTCTATCTCGGGTTAAAGTTCTCTTGATTGAGGGTACACTCAGGCACATTATTCTATCTCATTTCTCTTTTTCTTGTTTTGTTAGAGATTATATAGGAGATATTCATTCTAATGTTGCTAATCTTCTTAAAATATTTTATTTTTCCTTGTTTCCTTTCTTCACTGGGCTATTTTCCCTGTTTGAGCCCCTGGGCTTATAGCATCCTGCTTTTCTAACTAGGGTTGTAGCTTAGCAAGTAATAATAATAATAATAATAATAATAATAATAATAATAATAATGAGATACCCTATGCTCTTACGTGAAATAAACCTCATCAGTAAATATATATATATATATATATATATATATATATATATATATATATATATATATATATATATACACATCTATATATATACACATCTATATATATACATATATATATATATATATTTATATATATATAAAGTATTTATAAAAATATATCCTATAAAACCAATTTCACCTCTTGTTTCCCACATTACATTTTCCCAGGAAACTTGTTTAGATTGGTTTATAAACTATAAAAGGTTTAAAGGTCACTAATTAATGGCAGAGGCAAGGGACAGTGACATTGCCCTAACAAGCAAGACAATGCCCTGGAGGCTGCCCATATTGCATATGATCAGCGCCCAAGCCTCCTTTCCACCCAAGCTAGGATCAGGGAGGCCCAGCCAATGGCTGCTGATGACGCAGCAGATAGAGTTCTATAGGTTTCCCCAAACCAACCCCCTATCCTTTGCTCACAAGGATGGTGATGTTGGAGCGACCAAAGGAACTACCGAGTTTGAGTGGGACTCGAACCCCAGTCTAGCGATTGCCTACCAGGGAAGTTACCGCTCAGGCCACCACAACCCTATCATGAATAATTTCTAGAATTGGTTTTATTTAGATATTCTATTTCATGAAAAATACGCAAAATCCTTTGCGATCGTCGATGAATAAATTAACATTTGAAAAATATTTCATAAAAAAAAAAACGCAAAATTACTTGCGATTGTTGATAAATTAACATTTGAAAAATATTTCATAAAAAATGTGCAAAATATTTGCGATTGTCGATCAATAAATTAGCATTTGAAAAATATTTCATAAAAAATGCGCAAAATAATTTGCAATTAACAATGAATAAATTAACATTGAAAAATATCTAATAGAAAATGCACTAAATAATTTCCGATTAACAATGCATAAAATTACCGATGAATAAATCAACAGAAAAACCAATCTACAAAAATCATAAAGAGAAAAACTATAAATAAAAAAATAATAAACCGCGGATCGATGTCTAGAACAAAAGACGTCTTAAAGAATACATTCCATATACTCAGGAAAGTAAAGAGAGAGGATAGACCATATTCCGACTCAAACTGAAGATTATCAGGTACAGAGGAGGATCGCTGATGATAGAGGGAGTATTGCGTTGATATATAAATCGATTCGTGGAATCCCTAGCAAAGATATATATATATATATATATATATATATATATATATATATATATATATATATAGTATATATATATATATATACACAAATATATGTATATACATATGAATGTGTAGATACATACACACATACAACACCCCCCACACATATATAATTATGTTTTCAAATATATATATATACATATATATATATATATATATATACATATATATACATATATAATATATATACATATATATATACATATATATACATATATAATATATATACATACATATATATATATATATATATATATACATATATATATATATATATATATATACAGATATATAAACACATCCAAACTACCTTCTCACACACAAATATATATATATATATATATATATATATATATATATATATATATATACATATACACACATCCAAACTACCTTCTCACACACAAATATATATATATATATATATATATATATATATATATGCATATATATACATATATATGCATATATATATATATATATATACATATATATATATATATATATATATATATATACAATATATATATATGCCTAAATGTTTTACTAACTTTAATCTTGCAATTATGGTATTAATCTGAAAACCCACTTTCCAGGGGGGTAATACCGAAACATATTTACTGCCGTATGAATCACACAACATACATATTAGCTTTCAAAAGTCGAGAAATCTCAAAATTCCCAAGTCATGAATAACATGATTTTGAAAACAAAATTTTCTATTGACTACAGTATTATTAGACCGATTATAGTGAGAATTGTAATTAACTGGAAAAGATTACTGCAAGGCTAAGCTTTCTAATCAAACCTATCTTTACGACATGCCATAAAAAAGGTATTCAAGGCAACTTGGCTTTTAGTAGTAGTATTAGTAATAATAATAATAATTATATTGATAATAATAATAATAACAATAATACTACTAATAATAATAATAAAAATAAAACAATAATAACAATAACAATAATAATAATGATAATAATAATAATAAAACAATAATAACAATAATAATAATGATAATAATAATAATAATAATAATAATAATAATAATAATGAACGCTAGGTAAAATTAATGATAAATAATGTTAGAAAAGATACTAGAGCCTTTCAAAAAATGAAATAAATGCTCTTAGATACAATGTTTAAAAGAGGCTTGCTGAAAATATAAAACTAAAACGTGTATCCAATTAATCTGAAGAGAAAATGTTTATTTATACTTTAATATCTATTTATACTAAGATAAACAATTCTCTGCTACATTTCAAGGAAAAGAACAAACATTACAAAATATGTGAAGGCCTAGAGACCATCTTACTTATACAATTGAGGTAAGCGATATTTTAAATAAAATACGCCAAAGTCAGAGGGTTTAATTTTTCCATGTTATTGTATATAAACACTAAAGCAGCATTTAGGTTTAGTGAAAATAACAACCATATGGATGCTCGTTCCATTTTACTAGTTAAATAAGGTGATTTTAAGGCTTTCAAAACTTTCAATAGTTAATAACTAGTATATTATTTCCTGTTAAACATCTCAACTGGCACACTAAATCCAATTACTCGACTTTCAAAGGTTGGAATAAATATTTAACTTTAATATAAGAACAAATTCTAATATTTCGTACACTTACGCAATGATATTCTACGAAAACTTATTTTTCTTGTATCTTGGGATACAAAAAAGTCCCATATTGTAATTGATACTATTTAACCTTATACTAACTCATCCACACTGTTAGAAAAAACCGTAATTTTAATGGGAAATTCTCTTTAAAAATATAGTGCTCTCAACCTTATTTCAGTAAAATACAGGCGACCGTAGATTTACCCTACTTTGTTATTACCTTTTACGGGTTGCTGACCGTAATATGACCCCTTTACGTCATTATATCAGTTTTTAAAACGGTAAAAATCCTGGAATAAAAGTTGCCAGACACTTACCGTTATTTCAATGCAAATTTTTAACAGTGCAGATAACTGTTCTTTACAGCTTCAGAAAACATGTTAGTTAACAATCTGAACATTTACCAGAAGGAAATTCAGACTGAATTTCTTTATTAATATTGGAAAATTACACCTATAGGATAATCGATATCATAGCGAGAGGATCGGCTGAAAATATTATCTTTCAATTTAATAAAAATAACTACAAACAAAAACCTACAAATTTAATGTTCTTTTAACTGGCAATTAAAAAAAAATAGTTGTGAAACATGGTTGTTAAAAAGTGCCACCTCTATTCTGAAACATAAAGGGCTTGTGAATTTCAGATAATATGCAAACCTAAAATTCGTAAGTAAAAAAAAAATATGGAAAAAGAGAGACTATTTTCAGGATAAAACGCACACACACATATATATATATATATATATATATATATATATATATGTATATATATATATATACATATATATATATATGTGTGTGTGTGTGTGTGTATGTATGTATACGTGTTTATATATATATATATATATATATATATATATATATATATATAACCTCTTCTTTTCAAGAAATTAACACTAGAAATTAAAAAAAAAACACTTCACAGTAAAACACCCTGTATACAAAGACCGCCTATTTTAACAAAATAATGTGACGTACAATGGCTAAAAGATTTCCTCGAAAAAGACAGTTTTGGGGACCAATCAAAGTTTACAAGGCAGAAAATAATATCTACAGGGTATAGATGTAGGATTACTCTCGATTCCAGAGGTTTCCTGGGAGCAAAAAGTATTAAATAATTGTCTTAATATTAATGATGATGCAGAAAAAAAAAATCAGAAGGCAAAATTAGATATACAAAAAAAAAAAAACATAAAGATAACATTTTGAAGTTGAAATTCATTCCCAACGATCATGACATACAAAAAAACATGTAATAAGGAGTGTTCATGGCAACGTAACCTTATGATTGATAGATCATGCGATATAAAAATGGCGCCTCCCTTCTCCCCCTAACAACCCCCATAAGGAAATATGCTAAGCATGGGCACTTATCCGCCATCTCCCCCCCCCCCACACACACACACAGAAAAAAGCCTTAAACCCCCTTACAAAGAGAGCACCCTTGTCTGACATTTTTTAACCCCTGACCTTTTTTTCATACCCATGACACAAAGCCTTGGACACCTCTATAAATTTACCTTTCTAAGATGATACAACTATATGACCATATCTTCCCAGGAGGGTGCAATCCATCATTCACTCTATGAGACCAGTTTGGAGGGGGGGGGGGTCACCCCTTCTCCCTCTCTCTTTGAGGAAAATGTCTGTAAGTGACACCAGTGGATCCCGGTCTTCAGGAGAAATACCGTTTTTTTAGTGGTGGCCACTAAACGTTTTTCTTCAGGGTCGGAGGTTTCACAAAGTGATACAGTTTTCCTTTTAGCTTAACTATTCACAAAACGATTCCTTTTTTAAGAGATGAAAATTTCGCAAATGTATCTAATCTTAAGATTCAATAAAATTCCACTCTACATTAGAGCAAAAAATTTCACAAAAATCTACCTTTGTCATAAAAGAAAAATATAAACCTTTATATTTAAAATCAAAACTTCCAAAAATACTCGTTTTCAATCAAGCTAAAAATGACATGAAATGCTCCCCCTTTTTAGACTAAAAAATTATAAAAAATGTTCATTTCAATCTTTCATAAACAAACAAAAAGTGATTACTTCTGATCTTCAAGTATAAAAATCAGTGAAAAGGATGTCTCTCTTCTCTATGCCTGAAAATTGAACAAAATGCTTCTAATTAAGAACATGGCCAGTTTTTGCAATTATCTTACATATTATATCAAAGTCCATCTATGTATCGCCATCACCTATGACAGAGTCAGTAAGCCAGAGATATACTTCAATACCTCTCTATAGGACTTCTCAGGCCAAGAGATACTGCCTTACTTGAACCTAAGCCAGATATACTTCAATACCTCTCTATAGGACTTCTCAGGCCAGGAGATACTGCCTTACTTGAACCTATGCCAGATATACTTCAATACCTCTCTATAGGACTTCTCAGGCCAGGAGATACTGCCTTACTTGAACCTATGCCAGATATACTTCAATACCTCTCTATAGGACTTCTCAGGCCAGGAGATACTGCCTTACTTGAACCTATGCCAGATATACTTCAATACCTCTCTATAGGACTTCTCAGGCCAGGAGATACTGCCTTACTTGAACCTATGCCAGATATACTTCAATACCTCTCTATAGGACTTCTCAGGCCAGGAGATACTGCCTTACTTGAACCTAAGCCAGATATACTTCAATACCTCTCTATAGGACTTCTCAGGCCAGGAGATACTGCCTTACTTGAACCTATGCCAGATATACTTCAATACCTCTCTATAGGACTTCTCAGGCCAGGAGATACTGCCTTACTTGAACCTATGCCAGATATACTTCAATACCTCTCTATAGGACTTCTCAGGCCAGGAGATACTGCCTTACTTGAACCTATGCCAGATATACTTCAATACCTCTCTATAGGACTTCTCAGGCCAGGAGATACTGCCATACTTGAACCTAAGCCAGATATACTTCAATACCTCTCTATAGGATTTCTCAGGCCAAGAGATATTGCCTTACTTGAACCTTACTTTTGAAACAGATTCAAAACCCCAAAATCATACGTCTATATCAGATTAAATACTTATAAGTTATAATTTCAATGTAATGCATAAGACAAAACGAAATTTAAACTAGATATTTAATCGAAATTAGGAATTAAGAGGTGATGAATGGATAAGTACTGATTTAAAAACTCAAGATACAGACGACTGGGGAATGCTAACCGATGCCCTTTGCGCCAATAGCCGTAGGAGATGATGATGATAATGATGATGATGATGAGGATGATTTAATAGATATAAAAGAATAATACTAAGTTTACTTTTAATTTTTGTATTGTAATGGCTTCCAAGTTCAAGGAATATTCGGGGAATTTGCTTTATTTTCTTCATTTTCACATCTAGATAGTAAATCTATATACTTTACATCATAAGCTGTCATGAATAAAGTCACTTTCTAATAACTATTATTTGTATACTTTTGCCTCATTTTCTTTTAGTAAGTTTTTATAAAATTGCCATATTAAAATTTGAGATAATATTGTCGTTATATTTCAAAAAGACAATTCGAAAATGTCACGAAATATTTAAGAATATAGCCAACTTTAGACACAAATCTCTACAAATACTTCAGAAAAAAATTACAAATTCTTTCAAAAATCTACAAATACTTAACACTGCATTAATATCATCTAGGATACAAATATATCAAATCTAGAGACATTTTTCTTACGAAACTTGTAGAATATTCAAATTGTGAAAACCAATTGGCAAGATAAATATTTTCGTGCAAAAGTAATTTGACACATAAATAGGCATTTTGATATTAGGCACTTTTATTATTACTAGACTTGAATCATTAGCATATTTTTTACTAGGGATTTATTGCAATGTATGGCCATTTCCCGTGTTCTTTGTTTCTTTGCAATGGATTTCGCACAATATGGCCGAATTTCAAGAGAAAACTGAAATTGGCGGTAAAAAACGGCAAGGGGTTAACCTTGGTGTTTTGCCCTCTTTTTCGAAATATTTTTTAGTCTTGCAATGTTGCTAGATTGCAGTAAAATATGGATTTATTGCAATGTATGGCTATTTCCTATGTTTTTTGTTCCTTTGCAATGGATTTCGCACAATATGGCCGAATTTCAGGAGAAAACTGAAATTGGCAGTAAAAAACGGCAAGGGGCTAACCTTGGTGTTTTGCCCTCTTTTTCGAAATATTTTTTTTGTCTTGCAATGTTGCTAAATTGCAGTAAAATGGGGATTTATTGCAATGTATGGCTATTTCCTATGTTTTTTGTTCCTTTGCAATGGATTTCGCACAATATGACCGAATTTCAAGAGAAAACTGGAATTAGGCCAAAAAAAAAAAAAAAAAAAAAAAAAAGCAAGATGCTATAAACCCAAAGTCTCCAACAGGGAAAAATAGCCCAGTGAGGAAAGGATATAAGGAAATAAATAAACGATATGAGAAATAAGGAACAGTTGAAATATTAAAAAAAAAACAGTAAGGTCATCAAAATAGATATTTCATATATAAATTACACAAAGACTTAAGTCAACCTGTTCACCATAAAAACATTTGCTGCAAGTTTGAACGATATTAATGATACCAATAACAACAGAAATATAATGAAACGTAAGTACAAAACTGAAAAAAATAAGGAATAAAAATAAGAATTTGCAAATACTCTCTAAAATAAAAGTTAAATGTCATGAAAAACTAGGGTTGCGGTGGCCAATGTGGTAACGTCCCTGACTGGCGAACAACAGACTAGAGTTCGAGTCCCGCTCAAGCTCGTTAGTTACTTTGGTCGCTGCAACCTCACCATCCTTGTGAGCTAGGAATAGGGGGTTTGGGGGAGCCTACAGGTCTATCTGTTGAGTCATCAGCCGCCATTGCCGGACATTCCTTGGCCCTAGCTTGGATGGAGAGGGGGCTTGGGCGCTGATCATATGTATATATATGGTCAGTCTCTTGGGCATTGTCCTGCTCGATAGGGCAATGTCACTGTCCCTTGCCCCTGCCATTTATGAGCAACCTTTAAACCTTACGAACCAACCCTAAATACAGTTATAACAAAGGCCAATTGAATTTAAAAAGGACTCCTTGACAAATTACCAAAAAGCCTAAAACCAATTAATACAAAGTGGAAGTGAAATTACAAACAGGAAACGGAAATTCTACAAATCTAAATTTCAATAAATGGAAGGGTAAGGTTAACTTTCCTAAAGGGCAAGTGAAGGATAATAATACTAAACGACAAATTAGTGGTAATTTCAATTAAATCGATGCTTGGGAAAGAACGTGACGATATCTCCACGAAAAATTTCCACAAACCGATAGTCAGTCAAACATATAGAACTAGATGATGTGAATATATGTAAGTGTGTATATGTATAGTATGCATATATGTATATATGTATATATACATACATACATACATACATACATATATATATATATATATATATATATATATATATATATATATATATATTTATATATATATATATATATAATCTGAAGATACACGCGAAAATAACGACGCATACCAGAATAACTCAGTATGAAATTGATAGACTAACAAATATGTTTTCGCATATAGACGACTAAAAGTCAACCTCAAAACCTATTTAGTGCTCCTCTTGCCCTAATAATAATAATAATAATAATAATAATAATAATAATAATAATAATAATAATAATAATAATGAATTTCTTGAAATGACTTGTTCATTGAACATAACCGAAGCTACTCGCAATGTAATAGATTTTTAAAATCGGATAATAAAAATTCTTTTGTGTTCC
>NC_090757.1:46977392-46982392 GCF_036898095.1 Palaemon carinicauda | reverse complement strand
ACAACAAGAGACCGAAAAAAAAAAAAAAACTTTGAAAATGACGTAGTAACTGAAGTCCTTAATAAAAGAAATTAAAAACTTTAATGAACGTAGTAAGCAATATTTCTAAACGTTTAGGGAAAGGAAGGTGGGAGTTGGGGGGAGGGGGGTAAAACTCTAAAAAGGGGGGGGGGGGGGAATCTCAGTGTGATCCAAATGAACGTCGTCTCTCCATACATAAATTCCATAACTCCATAATTCCAGAATCCATAAGCGTCTTCTCTCCCAATGACGAATGGCCATGCGGTCACCCAATTGGCAAAATCGGTGATTTACAACTTTGAAGTAAAAACATCGAATAAAAACAGAAATTAATGATCGTCATAAGGGCGAAACTCGACCCCCCCCCCCCCCCCCCGCCCACCCCCTTACCTTCCCTGCGATTTACCCCCCTCTCCCGTTTCCTCCACAATCGCTCTCCCATATCAACACCGCGATTCTGATAAATATACCGCAAGTTCATCAACGGAGCTGATAGGATTAGCGAGGATAGTAAGCGATAAGTTATTAAATCATAGTAAATGACACCGATGAGTGTCGTGGAAGGTGACAAATTGCTCGAAATGTTCCTTAGCAAGGGCATGGAATGCCATGGATATTCCGGATGGAAATTAGAGGGTTTTCTTATTACAGTTAATTAAGAAGGTTTGTTCGTCAGTTTTTAATTAATTATTTCTACAGGATGAAAACAACAGCTGTTTTATGTATTTTGATATTTTTACTATTTTCTATCTAATTATACAACAGCTGTTTTATGTGTTTTGACATTTTTACTATTTTCTTTTCAATTAAACAGCTGTTTTATATATTTTGATATTTTTACTATTTTCTATTCAATTAAACAACATCTGTTTTATATATTTTGATATTTTTACTATTTTCTATTCAATTAAAAAACAGTTGTTGTATATAGTTTGATATTTTTACTATTTTCTATTCAATTAAACAACAGCTGTTTTATATAGTTTGATATTTTTACTATTTTCTATTCAATTAAACAACAGCTGTTGTATATAGTTTGATATTTTTACTATTTTTTATTCAATTAAAAAACAGCTGGATTATATAGTTTGATATTTTTACTATTTTCTATTCAATTAAACAACAGCTGGATTATATAGTTTGATATTTTTACTATTTTCTATTCAAACAACAGCTGTTTTATATAGTTTGATATTTTTACTATTTTCTATTCAAACAACAGCTGCTTTATATATTTTGATATTTTTACTATTTTCTATTCAAACAACAGCTGTTTTATATAGTTTGATATTTTTACTATTTTCTATTCAAACAACAGCTGTTTTATATAGTTTGATATTTTTACTATTTTCTATTCAATTAAAAAACAGCTGGATTATATAGTTTGATATTTTTACTATTTTCTATTCAAACAACAGCTGTTTTATATAGTTTGATATTTTTACTATTTTCTATTCAAACAACAGCTGTTTTATATAGTTTGATATTTTTACTATTTTCTATTCAAACAACAGCTGCTTTATATATTTTGATATTTTTACTATTTTCTATTCAATTAAACAACAGCTGTTTTACATATTTTGATATTTTTACTATTTTCTATTCAATTAAACAACAGCTGTTTTATATATTTTGATATTTTTACTATATTCTATTCAATTAAACAACAGCTGTTTTATATATTTTGATATTTTTACTATATTCTATTCAATTAAACAACAGCTGTTTTATATATTTTGATATTTGTACTATTTTCTATTCAATTAAACAACAGCTGTTTTATATATTTTGATATTTTTTACCATTTTCTATTCAATTAAACAACAGGTTTTAAATATTTTGATATTTGTACTATTCTCTATTCAATTAAACAACAGATGTTTTATATATTTTGATATTTGTACTATTTTCTTTTCAATTAAACAACAGCTGTTTTATATATTTTGATATTTGTACTATTTTCTATTCAATTAAACAACAGCTGTTTTATATATTTTGATATTTGTACTATTTTCTATTCAATCAAACAACAGCTGTTTTATATATTTTGATATTTGTACTATTTTCTATTCAATTAAACAACAGCTGTTTTATATATTTTGATATTTTTACTATTTTCTATTCAATTAAACAACAGCTGTTTTATATAGTTTGATATTTTTACTGTTTTTCTATTTGAAAACTAAGGAGGCAGGCAGAAAATATCAATGTTGAATATTTGATAATTAAATTTAAAGGGGAAGGATTTATAAATGTATTAATAAATAAGATCGTTATGGTAGCTAGCGTAATAACCAATCAATGATGTAGAGAGAGAGAGAGAGAGAGAGAGAGAGAGAGAGAGAGAGAGAGAGAGAGAGAGAGAGAGAGAGTGAGAGAGAGAGAGAGAGTGAGAGAGAGAGAGAGTGAAATTTCATCAAACTAGACAAAATCATTACAGATAGGTATAAATCTCCAGAGAGAGAGAGAGAGAGAGAGAGAGAGAGAGGAGAGAGAGAGAGAGAGAGAGAGAGAGAGAGAGAGAGAGAGAGAGAGAAATTCATTACTGACAGTTATAAATCTCCAGAGAGCTTTGATACCCACAAACATTTATAACATACAAACTCAGATCTACACTTCGATTAAACTCTACATCAAAACACACCCATAAACTAACAATATCAAAAATAATCTAATTTATGGAATTTTGATTTTGAAAACTGCATAGGTCCAATAATATTATAGGTCGTTGATTTAACTTCTTAGTTACTCAATGAATTGAGTATCTAAAACATAAATACTATTTTTCTCTTTTAAATTTGAATTTGGTAGTACTTTCTAGAAAATATTTATGTCGAAATTCTTAATTTATCATTTTGTAGAAATGAGCCTCCTAAATAAAAAAATGGGGAATGTCTAAAAACAGCTGAATTTTGGTGTCCAATAATATACATACACACACACACACACACACACACATATATATATATATATATATATATATACAGTATATATATATATATATATATATATATATATATATATATATATACATATATCATATATGCAGTATATGCAGTATAATGCATAATATATATACAGTATACAGTATATAAATAAAGAAATATATATATATATATATATATATATATATATATATATATATATATATATATATATAAAATTTTTGAGTAAATATAAATTACCGAGGTAAAAGGGTTTGAGTATTGCCATGATCAGCAAAGCTTTATTAGTCATGAAAATCTTCACTAGTTGGTTTTTGTTTGCGAGAAGAGTAATGTCTCCTAATATCATATATCCACAGAGGCCAGCATGGTACTGAAAAACTGGCAAATACCCAGGCCTGAATAAGGGACACATACCTGAGGCCTTTGACCTGCATTGGACTAGAAACGGCAGCACTTGTATGTGTGTATATATATATATATATATATATATATATATATATATATATATATATATATATATATATACATACATATAATATATTTTACCTTCTGATGCAAAGCTTAAGAAAATTATGTTAGCTTTTCACATTATGTCGGTTTTATTAACGTTTTTCCCAACACCTATGTCTTTCTCAGTCTTGTTTGTGTGTGTGTGTATATATTGCATCAGAAGATAAAATAACAGAATGGGGCCAGTATGGATGACACAGGGAAAACAGAAGGTCGGAGAGTATTACAAATATTAGCAAACTACTGAAGGACATAGTTACATTACGAAGCAATGCAAATATTTCTAAATTTAATTGATCAAATGATGGGATTGGTAACGAACCTGGTGTCTAAATAACCATCCCAGAAAAAAACAGAGTAGCCACTTTCCTTTGCCCGACGAACCTTATGTCTACTCTGTTCAAAACCCGTAATTTTAATAGGAAATTCTACGCAAAAATATACTGTTCTTAGCCATATTTCAGTAAAATACAGGCAACCGTAATTTTCACCATACTTTGTTTTTATCTTTTACGGGTTGGTGACCAAAATATCACACTCCTTTACGTCAACATATCAGTTAAAACGGAAAATACCTGTCAAAATTTATTCCAGGATTCTTACCGTTTTTACAGAATGTTTTAATTGTATCTTAACATGATTATGATTCACGTTAAAGGAAACATGAAGATCATAGAGCCTGAAATATTGGACCAATCTTACAAAAAATTTGTGAAATAAACTTTGAAAAAATAGTATAAGAAGGAATATATGATAATGGTAACTTTGAGAAAACAACTATTTCAAAGAATTAAGATAAAGATTTGTAATTGGTGTATAAGATAGGATTGCAGGGATATGAATTAATAACTGTGAAAAGTCATCCATAGGTAATAGGCTGAATGAAAATCACTAATAAACATGCTTTAGGTGAACATCTTAAAACTACACGTTTTTAAACTACATGGTTAGTGACACCTACGAAACCACATATCGAAAGCGACAATTATTAATAAATTCAATTCCGATTAAAATATGAGATTATAATTTTCCTCTGTGATAATCAAACAAACAGAGGCAATAACAAGAGGAATGATAATGATAAGAGAGATGGAGGGGATGAGGAATAGTCAGAGCTGATGATGATGATGATGATGATGACGATAGAAGGTGAAATAATAATAATAGTAATAATAATAATAATAGTAATAATAATTATAATAATAGTAATAATAACAATAATAATAATAAATAATAAATAATAATAATAAATGATAAATAACAATAATAATATGGCCAAATAAACTGATTATCAGCTTGATGGTTGCCATCATGTTTAGCATAACAAACTCTTCAAGTCAAGTATAAGGAATAAATAATGGCTATATATAATTCTAAAAACTGCTGGCAACTGGAAAAAAATCTATGTACATTAAGTGCATCTTATTGGTAGAGAACATATATAAGAACACTAAAATATTCTTCAAATTATTCACATGTAAGAAAAATAAACATACCATTCCAAAGGTATATAATGATTGG
>NC_090757.1:46962392-46964892 GCF_036898095.1 Palaemon carinicauda | reverse complement strand
ACATTACCACTAACACTCGAATAAATTCAGTTACCAGAAACATTACCACTACCACTCGAATAAATTCAGTTACCAGAAACATTACCACTAACACTCGAATAAATTCAGTTACCAGAAACATTTCCACTAACACTCGAATAAATTCAGTTACCAGAAACATTACCACTACCACTCGAATAAATTCAGTTACCAGAAACATTACCACTAACACTCGAATAAATTCAGTTACCAGAAACATTCCCACTACCACTCGAATAAATTCAGTTACCAGAAACATTACCACTAACACTCGAATAAATTCAGTTACCAGAAACATTCCCACTACCACTCGAATAAATTCAGTTACCAGAAACATTACCACTAACACTCGAATAAATTCAGTTACCAGAAACATTTCCACTAACACTCGAATAAATTCAGTTACCAGAAACATTACCACTACCACTCGAATAAATTCAGTTACCAGAAACATTCCCACTACCACTCGAATAAATTCAGTTACCAGAAACATTACCACTACCACTCGAATAAATTCAGTTACCAGAAACATTACCACTACCACTCGAATAAATTCAGTTACCAGAAACATTACCACTACCACTCGAATAAATTCAGTTACCAGAAACATTACCACTACCACTCGAATAAATTCAGTTACCAGAAACATTACCACTACCACTCGAATAAATTCAGTTACCAGAAACATTACCACTACCACTCGAATAAATTCAGTTACCAAAAACATTACCACTAACACTCGAATAAATTCAGTTACCAGAAACATTACCACTACCACTCGAATAAATTCAGTTACCAAAAACATTACCACTAACACTCGAATAAATTCAGTTACCAGAAACATTACCACTACCACTCGAATAAATTCAGTTACCAAAAACATTACCACTAACACTCGAATAAATTCAGTTACCAGAAACATAACCACTACCACTCGAATAAATTCAGTTACCAGAAACATTACCACTAACACTCGAATAAATTCAGTTACCAGAAACATTACTACTAACACTCGAATAAATTCAGTTACCAGAAACATTCCCACTACCACTCGAATAAATTCAGTTACCAGAAACATTACCACTAACACTCGAATAAATTCAGTTACCAGAAACATTCCCACTACCACTCGAATAAATTCAGATACCAGAAACATAACCACTAACACTAGAATAAATTCAGTTACCAGAAACATTACTACTAACACTCGAATAAATTCAGTTACCAGAAACATTACCACTAACACTCGAATAAATTAAGTTACCAGAAACATTACCACTAACACTTGAATAAATTCGAAGTATATCATCTTAGCTTACAACCATTTCACTATTCGGTTCAGTTTTCTATCTCATGTAAGATGTAATTCGTCAACTGGGATGTAATAAAAAAAAAAAAATTATGCGACATTTGAAAGGAAGTAACATGCGAAATATATAATGAAATATTCTACCAGTCATATTATCCAATAGTAAATTTTACAAATTGAACCATTTTTCGAATTGCAATGAAAAAAATAATTCTCTGAATGACAGAAAATCGAAATGCATCAGGTTTCCCAACCAAATTAAGCAGTATTATATTGAAATATTGTGAATATATCAAAAAAACTTATTATTTATAATTCATAAAATTATTGTATAAAGGAAACATTATTCTTAATCATAACCTACCTACAATTACTAATAGGCCTATAGTAATATGAAGGGATATACTTTCATATATACGACAAGCTCTTCAGACCTATACTGAGTTAGAAATTCCTATTTCCTAATGATACAAGATATAAATATTTTTCTTCATTATATAGACCATTGTTGTGAAATCTAAATTATGAAACGTTATTTCTGACGAAAAAAAATTATGCAACAAGATTCTGGTATATTATTACATTCTACGGGCTCTTTCTTGTGAGTTTTTCTATTTTACTAACTCTAAATAATGTAATCAATAATCGTATACAGTATTTTGCCAATCTAGTGTATTATTTTTGATATCTACACATTTTACAGATTATGAGTATATATTAATATTTCTCCAAAATAGTGGCAAACATGAAAAAAACGTAAAAAAAAATGTGTATTCTTTTTAATATCTACATAATTTATACGCTTTTGGTGTAAACAGTATTAACACTTCTCTTCAAAATAGTGGAAAACACGCAAAAACGTGAACAAAAAAATATCCAGTGTATTCTTTTTAATATCGAAAAATTTTACGGACTCTGAGCATATATCATCACTTCTTCTTCTTTTTCTTCTTCTTCTTCTTCTTAAAAAAAAAAAAATCGCTTTCTTAAGCTATAAATTAACCGAACAACTTCTCAAGAAATATAATTTCTATATCAATAGGACCAACATTTCCAAACCCACTAGAAAGTAATATTATCCATGTGATTGCGTTAAGTACACGATACAGATGGGCAAGTTATATAGCAATGATTCGGTAAAACGCTTAATTTTGAATTATTTTATGAAATGAG
>NC_090757.1:46934892-46937392 GCF_036898095.1 Palaemon carinicauda | reverse complement strand
GGAGAAAAAAAAAAAAAAAAAAAAAAAAAAAAAAAAAAGACGAAACACGTGTACGACGAATAATTCTTAAAAGCAATTTTACAAACTTTTAAAAACACCTATCATTTATTAATTATGAGTTTTTAGGCTGACATATCTCAATTTCATAAATAAATTATATCAAACTTCAATATGAAAAGAGATTGGTTTACATATACACTATTCACTGCCATTTTCAGGGTAAAATGTTTATTGATTAGTAATTATTATTTTTAGATCTACAATATAAAATTGCTTAAAATTCTAGATAAAAATGATGGTTGAACACGAGCCTATAATTTCTTATGATAGGGTATGGGTTGAAATTACATAATTTCAAATCAACTATCAGTTGCCTTATTAGAATCTAGTTATAGGCTACTTTAAAAAAATCCGAATAATTAATAACTTTATCCGTGAGTCAATGCCCACAGCTGTAGTATTTATTTGGCATGTGAAGTTAACCACAAAAATGTACAACTCTCAATTGAAAATGGCTCATAATTGGCAGTAATCACTCCATAAGGGTAATATAAATAGCGAATGACTATCAAGAGTTTAGGCGAGGAAAATTCATACATAAAATAGGAAGGTATTTAATTTGTATCAAAAACATATAATGGTAATTGTATTTCTAAGAGTTTATAAACTTTAATTTTAGGTCTAAGTATCTATTGTAGCTGGCGAAAATGAAAAAAAAAAATACTAATAAAGGAAAGATAAAGATAATTAATTTCAAATAGCCATACTTTTTTCAAAATTGATTTGTAGGGACTATTATTATTATTATTATTATTATTATTATTATTATTATTATTATTATTATTATTATTACTTTTATTATCATTATTATTATTATTATTATTATTATTATTATTCTTATTTTTATTATTATTATTATTATTCTTATTATCATTATTATAATTATTGTAATTATTATAACTATTATTGTCATTATTACTAGCTAAGCTACAACACGAGTTGAAAAAGCAAGACGCTCTAAGCTCAAGGGATTCCAACAGGGAAAAATAGCACAGTGAGGAAAAGAAATAAGGAAATAAACTATATGAAAAGTAATGAAAATCATAATAAAATATTTTAAGAAAAGTAACAACATTAAAACAATTAAAACAACGAAGGCACTACTAACATAAAATATGATATAAAGAATACTGATTATCTTTTATGTTTCTTTATATACGAAATATATAGGGATTACTTTTTTCGTTTACCATTCTAATTTACTAGAGAACTGGTTATATTCTGTTAAATTACATTATTATTAATACTAATAATAATATCATCATTATTATTATTGTTATTATTATTATTATTAATTTTATTATCATTAATTTTATTATCATTAATTTTATTAATTATTATTATTATTATTATTATTATTATTATTATTATTATTATTGTTATTATTATTATTATTATTATATGCTAAGCTATACCTCTAATTGGAAAAGCACAGTGCTATATGCCCAAGGGCTCCAATTTGGAAAAAAAAAGCCCAGGGAGGAAAGTAAACAAGGAAATAAAAAAAAATAAAAGAGAATAAACCATCAAATTGAAATATACTAATAACAGTAACAATATTCAATGTTCAAATTCAACAATATGTTGAACTAGGAGTTTGAACTAAGTATCGTAGCATGATATATGTTGAATTAAAGTAAGTAAATAATAAATAATAAAATTTCATTGAATTAAACATTCCAGATTCGAAATAGTTGAATTAAACGTTCCAGTTTAATAAGGTGTTGAGATAAATTTCATGGTTAGAATATAGCCAATTAATCATTCTAGTTTAAGGAATCTCGAATTTATTAAGTATTCCAACTTCCCAATTTATTAAATTAGCTATCCCATAAATTACCAATTACTCAAATTTGAACAAAACAATTCAATGAATTAACTGTCCCAGAAATCAGCAATTTATTGACTCAAATTTGAACTAAACAATGTAATGAATTACTATCCCCAAAATTACCAATTTATGGATTAAAAAGTTGACTTTAACAATTTATTGAATTAACTATCCCAGAAATCAGCAATTTATTGACTCAAATTTGAATTAAACAATTTATTGAATTAGCTATCCCAGAAATAAACAATCTATTGACTCAAAAGTTGAATTTAATAATTTATTGAATTACCTATCCAAGAAATCAGCAATTTATTGACACAAGTTTGAACTAAACAATTCATTGAATTAGCTATCCCAGAAATAAGAAATTTATAGACTCAAAAGTTGAATTTAACAATTTATTGAATTACCTATACCATAAATCAGCAATTTGGACTTAATAGTTGAATTCAATAATTTATTGAATTGGCTATCACATACTTAAGCAATTTATTGACTCAAAAGTTGAATTTAGCAATTTATTGAATTAGCTATCCATTAATCAGCAATTTGCACTCAAAAGTTGAATTCAATAATTTATTGAATTGGCTATCACATACATAAGCAATT
>NC_090757.1:46927392-46932392 GCF_036898095.1 Palaemon carinicauda | reverse complement strand
ATATATATATATATATAACACACTGAACCCTACATATACCTATATACTGTAGTCTATATATATATATATATATATATATATATATATATATATATATATATATATATATATAATGTATATATATATATATATATATAATGTATATATATATGTATATATATATATATAGTATGTGTGTGTGTCCGTACACACACTTATGTTGTACAACAATAACCAATAAATATCCTTAAAAAGCCAAACCTTATCCAAAAATTCTTTACCTTTATTAAAAAAAAAATACTATCAAAAGAACATCGTTCACTAGGTGTTCGAAAATATTCACTCATAGTTATCGTAATTATATGAGAAATTATCAACCAAATCTGGAAATTCCGAATAAAAAAAATCATAAACAATGAACTTTTGGATTTTATTATCAGAGAGCATATTCATAATGGCAAGTAAATGGAGGCTACTTTCTTTATGCAGACTGTACTAATTCAAGCCTATATAAAACGAACGATTGTCGACGGAAATACTGTATATGGGTGGGGTGATTATACACAAGTCAAGGGGTGAATATTGGGTTAACCTTGCAGTTATGAGTAACCTTTGCAGCTCTTCAAGTTAGAGGAACAAACAATATATATAACTATATATATATATATATATATATATATATATGTATATATATACACACACGTGTATATATATATATATATATATATATATATATATATATACACACCTGTAGTGGCCAAATTGACGGTAAGAACTATGGATGAGCAAATTTTCATTCAATGGGGTAATGTGTGGATGTTGAATTTTATTGAACGAAAAAACATTTGCAGCCGTTCATGAATAAATCACCAAGTGAATGAGAATTAATTAATTAAGAAAGGTAGAGATTTGTGAATAAACAAAAGCGGAAAAAGGCCAGTTGGATTAAAGAAACAAAATCAAGTTCTGTCATGATATGGGTGTGTAGAGAGAATGGAAGTTGATAGGCTTTGTAAAGAGGTGCATGGACTCCAATTCAAGATGTACTAGTAAGTCTCGGTAAAGCACATATTTTCACCGACTTAGATCAGTTTGCATTTGAGACGAACAGAAGAAAAGACAATAGAACGAACAGCCTTCACATAATTATTATTATTATTATTATCATTATCATTATCATTATCATGATGATGATGATGATGATCATGATTATTATTATTATTATTGCTTGCAAAGCTACAACCCTGGTTGAATAAGCAGGATGCTATAAGCCCAAGGGCTCAAACAGGGAAAATAGCCCAATGAGGAAAGGAAACAAGGAAAACTACAAGGGAAATTTAAGAACAATAATAACATTAAAATAAATCTTTCATATATAAACTATGAAATAACTTGAATTAACAAGAGGAAGAGAATCAAAATAGACTAGTGTGCCTAAGTGTACCCTCCAGCAAGAGATCTCTACCATAGGAAGTGAAAAAGTGCCTGCAAGTTACAGGTGAATGGCACTGTGCATGGGTACAAGGTGCAGCTAATATTGATGGATTTTAAGCAAAGTAGACTAGAAGGATAAAGGTAAAAGGTATAGGTGTCTGGTTTTAATTCCAGTTTCATCAGAATAGATACTCACTAGGACGTCAGCCGGGAAAGACCAACCCCCTCCCCCCCTTGTGGTGTCCAATCACAGCAATAGCCTCACCAGTAAACAGTTTAAATTCACAATCCCGAGCTGGGATCGATCTGCTACCACACGAATGCTAGGCAAACACGTTACTCCTGTACTAGCGACGAGGCTGATATCATTGCCGTACAAAGGCCAGAGTGAATGACTATAGTATAAAAGCATTCTGAAAGTTCTTTTCTATTAATAACATTGGTTTCGTTATATTCAGCAAAAGGAATTTTAAATATTTGGCGAGTTTTTAGTTTATTTCAATGTTAGCGAGACGGGCGTTTTAGCACATTCCAAATAAAGCATTCTGAGAATCTAAAATTAAAGAAACTAATTAATCTCTTCACTGTTATGTTGACCTCTAGTTCATCAAAAAACAAAGAAATCACGTGACTTATGGAACCAATTGTGTATACAAACAAACGAAAGTAAAAAGGAAGGCTATATAATATCTAATCAATCGTGACGGAAGATGCACGAAATATAAAATCATATGGATGATTAGTTTACTAAAGCGTTAAGACAGACAACCGCAATATTGACATGAATAAAAAGCATGCATTTATTAGATGAAGGTGTGTAGTCCATCTATGAATAGTTAGTACTGTATACAGCATACAGAAACTAGGATGCAGTGATGACTTTAACGCATTATCCATTTTAAAGGAAAAATAAAAAAGACTTTCTTCAATCAAAACTATACTCAATTTTTTTTAATGAGGCAGATTTGCACCGACTCGCAGGGGTGCCCTTTAGGCTCGGAAAAGTTTCCTGCTATTTGATTGGTCAGAATTATCTCGTCCAACCAATCAGCGCTCAGGAAACTTTTCCGAGCTAAAAGGGCACCCCCGCGAGTCAGTGTAAAACTGCCTCACTGAAAAAAATTGATTAGTGCGTTCTTCGTTGACACAACGTAAAGAAAACGGAATTATAACTTCGTTACTCTACATATTTTACAAAAACTTGTAACATAATCGTTAATCATAAAACTACATATTTTGTACCACGACAGTACTTCCTGATATGTGGCATAGATTAACATATAGATAGAAGTAATAAATATGGCATTTGCACTTTGCAGTGTAATAGCAGATGGCGTGGGCCTTAGTTGGAGAGGAGCAATTACTATTATTACTAGCTAAAATACAACCCTAGTTGGAAAAGCAGGATGCTATAAGTCCTAGGGCTCCAACAGGGAAAATAGCCCGGTGAGGAAAGGAAATAAGAAAAATACACGATATAAAAATTAATGAACAATTAAAATGAAATATATAAACTATAAAAGGACTTATGTAAGCCTCTTCTATATAAAAACCTTTGCTGCGAGTTTGAACTTTTGAAATTCTACTAATTCAACTACCCGGTTAGGAAGATCATTCCACAGCTTGGTCGCAGCAAGTAGACGCGAGCGTTAAATGGGAAAAAAAAAAAAAGTTTTAGGTACCTATGTTTTATATCCATAATTCAATTATTATTATTATTATTATTATTATTACTACTACTACTTGCTAAGCTACAACCCTAGTTGGAAAAGCAGGACGCTATAAGCCCAGGGGCTCCAACAAGGAAAATAGCCCAGCGAGGAAAGGAAAAAAGGAAAATAAAATATTTTAAGAAGAGTAACAACATAAAAATAAATATCTCCTATATAAAATATATAAACATTAACAATATGTTGTGATGTTACCTACGATAATGTTACGAAGGTTATGTTTTTATAGGCGTGTACTTATTTACTTATTTGTACGTCTGTTTGTTTGTGATTCACACAACTCAAAAAAATATCCATAAAGGAAGACCTAAGGATAGATCATGCCTCAAATGGATATTTGATAAAATGAGAATTGTGATCGTAAGGGTTGAATTCTATGATAAGTTTTGATGGTCTTCAGTGAAGAAGAGTTACAGAGGCTGGTGAGTTTCGAGAAGTAGTTGCAAAGAGGGAAAGTTTAAATAGAATGTTATGAGAACGGAATTTGAGAGTAAACATAAGCAAGGCATAAGGATTAATAGATGTTTGTTAACAAAGTTAACGTTAGGAAAGTTAATGTTTCCTACATAGACTCTGGAGAAAATTGGGATTAAAGATAAGAGTCTACGGAAACAAATATTGTGGTTTGTACGGATGATTTACATAACATTTTGTCTTGGGATAATTTTGCTTTTGAACCTCAATACAGGGAGAACATGGTGATATAATGACTAGGCCTAGTGCTTGATTATAGCTGTAAAGAGAGAGAGAGAGAGAGAGAGAGAGAGAGAGAGAGAGAGAGAGAGAGAGAGAGAGAGAGAGAGGCTGTAAAGATGTATAAAATGCTGATATAACGACTAGGCCTACTGCTTGATTATAGCTGGAGAGAGAGAGAGAGAGAGAGAGAGAGAGAGAGAGAGAGAGAGAGAGAGAGAGAGAGAGAGAGAGACTGTAAAGATGTATAAAAGTACTACGGTAAAAGTGCCTTACAATATTCGCCGATCGAGTAGGAAGAATATAGCAATAAATATGATGAGTCATCCTCAAAGGAACATAAATGTTGTAGGTTAGTTAATTTTTTTTTCTATTACAAATAGATTCAATAATAAATTCAGCAGCAATTGTATTATTTCTCATTCACATGCCAAGTAAAGGAATTAAAAATAAATGATTAAAAATAGTTTTGACTAAATTTCAAATACAAAAGAAATAAATTAAAGCTATGGTAAATATAATGCAAATATCTGAAACATTTAAAGAGCAAATTTACATCTTTATGACACTTTTTAGAATCATAAATAAATTCTTATTTAAAAATTCGTCTTGAAAAATAATCACTAAACGAAGTTCTCAAATTAAATTTCGATGAGCAAAAGGATGTAAAAATCTTATTATTATTATTATTATTATTATTATTATTATTATTATTATTATTACATGTTAAGCTACAACCCTAGTTGGAAAAGCAGGATGCAATAAGACCAGGGGCTCCAACAGGGAAAATAGCTCAGTGGGGAAAGGAAACAAAGAAAAGGAAAATATTTTAAGAAGAAAAAGATTAAAATAAATATCTCCTATATAAACTAAAAAAAAATTCAACAAAACAAGAGGAAGAGAAATAAAATGGAATAGTGAGCCTGATTGTACCCTCAAGCAAGAGAACTCTAACTCAAGACAGTGGAAGACCATGATACAGAGGCTATGACTGCACTTGACGAATTATCATCAAAATCTGAAGCTGAATACAGTACATAAAGCGAATCTCAACAGCATTCATCAAAACCATCAAGTCTTAAGGAGGTATTAAGTATCAATAATGTTGTCTAAACAGCCGAAATATGAAAAAAAAAAAACTTGAAAAGAAGTAAATTGGATAAT
>NC_090757.1:46922392-46924892 GCF_036898095.1 Palaemon carinicauda | reverse complement strand
TTCTAAAGTGTATTACTCCTTTGAATATGTGAAATTGGAGACACAAATTTTCATTCTTTTTGACATAAAAAATCAATAATCTGCAGGACAACAGCGAATGCTAAAAATATGAAAGTAACATTTTATTGTGAATCCGGAAAATTCTAATAAAACAATGCATTACTGACAGGACCTTGCTTTTGGAATGATGGAAAAAAATCTGGGAGTAAATTTTTTTTGGAATCCTACAAAATATAAAAATATATATTGTCATAAGTTCTTTTTCGAATGGTAAAAACTTTTTCTGATATTGCAAGGAAGTTAAAGAAGGATTTTCTCAAACGTTTTCTGATATTGCAAGGAAGTTAAAGAAGGATTTTCTCAAACGTTTTCTGATATTGCAAGGAAGTTAAAGAAGGATTTTCTCAAACGTTTTCTGATATTGCAAGGAAGTTAGAAGGATTTTCTCAAACGTTTTCTGATATTGCAAGGAAATTAAAGAAGGATTTTCTCAAATTTGTTCTAATATTGCAAGGAAGTTAAAGAAGGATTTTCTCAAACGTTTTATGATAAATTTCGACATCGATCTACAGATTCCTTCTCGCAATACCTTCAGATGATCCTACTTTTTTCTTCATTTTTTTTTTAATTCATTACATCAAAACTGAGGATGATTATTTTCCCATAAGAAGATGCTGAAGAATATCTATTTTAGAAAAATAAATCAGAAAACAAATACTGTTCTTTGAAAAGGTTCAATGACTTGATATTTTCCCTTTAACTATCCATTAACTAAAAGTTAGGAAATAATTGTTCAAGATAAGATACTTTAAAAAAAATCTGTTTGAGTTGCCACAACAAATATTATAAATAAGCTTATATTCATATATAAAACGCTACTAAAGGACGTCTATCTGATAATAGCTAAACTAATACCTGTAATATATGAATCAAAGTTTTCCTCAAAAATAAAAACACCTGATAATTTTAAATGGCGAACCTCTACCATTAATTTTAAAGTATAAAAAAATCCACTAATGAAAAATCATAAATGATAGAAACAGAGGTTTCACCAAATAAACTAAGAAAATCAATTCCTAGCCTTGGGAGTTATTCTACTAGTCAATAATATATATATATATATATATATATATATATATATATATATATATATATATATATATATATATAAACAAAACAAAGTTTCCAGCATAATTTATTTTTATACGAAATACGCATAATTTTTTTTTCTTCAAATAAATGTATGAAAAATTTACGTTAACATAAACGATAAATTTAAAACATCAACAGCTATGCCATAAGAAAATCAAAGTATAGAAACATAAACATATGAATATGGGTGTAAAATAAATATCATAAGCAAATATTGAAAAACAGACACACAAGCTCAAATACGTGCATTTATACTCATATATATATATATATATATATATATATATATATATATATATATATAATATACATATATATATATATATATATATATATATATATATATATATATATATATAATGTATGAATATATCAAATACACAAATGCACACACACACACACACACACACACACACACATATATATATATATATATATATATATATATATATATACAGTATATATATATACACACACACATATATATATATATATATATATATACACACATACATATATATATATATATATATATATATATATATATACACACACACACGTGTGTGCATGTTTATAAGCATATCTACATACATACATATAAACATAATATATATATATATATATATATATATATATATATATATAAATATATATATATATATATATATATATATATATATATACATATATATATATATATATATATATATATATATATATATATATATGATTATATATCTATATGCAATACGTATATGAATATATATGATTATAGTATATGTAGCCTACAAACGTATAAACCAATTTAAAAAAAAATGTTCAAATAATTTCTATCATTAAATACTATGCGTCTGAATATCCAAAGAAATCCAATGCCGTATAATACTGGCCATTTACACTTCTGTATGATAATGATGATGATAATCATTGTAATTGTCATCACTATATTTTTATTATACTTTTTATTATTGTCTTCAAACTCCTGATTGAAAATAATTCTAATAATAATAATAATAATAATATTAATAATAATAATAATAATAATAATAATAATAATAATAAATAGTAGGCCTATTTCATCCATTTTTAAAGGAATAATGCCACCATCTACAACAAATAACACCTCCAGCAGCAACAACAACAACAATAATAATAATAATAATAATAATAATAATAATAATAATGTTAAAATCTAATACAGTACATATAAAGTTTTATTCCAGCTATGAACAAGTTGTGGAACTATCTTTCTAATCGGGTAGTTAAATAGGTAGAACTTTAAAAAGTTCAAACTTGCAGCAAATGGTTTTCTATTGAACAGGCTGATATATCTCTCTTCTATAGTTTA
>NC_090757.1:46907392-46912392 GCF_036898095.1 Palaemon carinicauda | reverse complement strand
AGAAGAGGGGATATAAGTGTTTAAATTGCATAGGAAAACAGATTTAATACAGACATTTTTTAATATCATTTAGTGTCCTATAAGTTGGGCGTGAGGTGACTTCCAGTATCTTGATGAAGACTTTTTTCTGTCTCTGAGAAGTATCTCCCACGATGTAAAGGAATAAAAGGAGTCTCAAGGAAATTCCTTTGGCGTGTCAGCGAGTTTCTTTAGCGTTTTAAGGAAGTTTCTTATCCTCTCAAGGAAATTCTTAGTCTCTAGGACGTCTCTTTTAATGTCTCAAGGAAGTCTCTATTTCCGTTTCAAGGAAGTTTCTTATCCTCTCAAGGGAGTTTCTTTAGCGTTTCAAAGAAGTTTCTTATCCTCTCAAGGAAATTTTTAGCATCTCTAGGAAGTCTCTTTTAATGTCTCAAGGAAGTCTCTATTTCCGTTTCAAGGAAGTTTCTTATCCTCTCAAAGGAGTTTCTTTAGCGTCTCAAGGAAGTTTCTTATCCTCTCAAGGGAGATTCTTTAGCGTCTCACGGAAGTCTCTTTTAATGTCTCAAGGAAGCGTCTATTTCCGTTTCAAGGAAGTTTCTTATCATCTCAAGGGAGTTTCTTTAGCGTCTCAAGAAAGTCTCTTTTTATGTCTCAAGGAAGTCTCTTTTAATGTCTCAAGGAAGCGTCTATTTCCGTTTCAAGGAAGTTTCTTATCATCTCAAGGGAGTTTCTTTAGCGTCTCAAGAAAGTCTCTTTTTATGTCTCAAGGAAGTCTCTTTTAATGTCTCAAGGAAGCGTCTATTTCCGTTTCAAGGAAGTTTCTTATCATCTCAAGGGAGTTTCTTTAGCGTCTCAAGAAAGTCTCTTTTTATGTCTCAAGGAAGTCTCTTTTAATGTCTCTAGGAAGTCTCTATTTCCGTTTCAAGGAAGTTTCTTATCCTCTCTCAAGGGAGTTTCTTTAGCGTCTCAAGGAAGTCTCTTTTAATGTCTCAAGGAAGTCTCTTCAATGTCTCTAGGAAGTCTCTATTGCGTTTCAACGAAGTTTCTTATCCTCACAAGGAAGTTCTTTAGCGTCGCAGGGAAGTCTCATTCTCGTCTAAATAAAGGAACTTCACTCTCTAAAAAAATGTTTCTACGCCATCTCAATTAATCTCTTTTACCTCAAGGATATCTAATTATTCCTTATATGCAATCTCTTCCTAGTGTCTTTACTGTCTCAAGGAAGGACTTGCAATGTCTCATGGTTCCTTTTCCTTCCAATGACTTTCTTTCAAGTAGCTTTGGTTAATATTTCATGGTACCATCATTTTGTTTTGTCGTTCCTTTTATGTCTAATTCTGCCACTACTACTTCATAATGTATCTATTAGAATAATATCTATTTATACTTCACTGCCTAATTTATTGATTCAGTCGCAATTAACTCTTTCATTCTTTAAAATTGCATATTCTGAAAAACTTTATTCATAGGAGTGTTAACCATCATTCTTTGTACCTTTATTTTTCTTCTTATATTAAAGTGCTTTCCTTTCCATTTTTTTTTTTTTTTTTTTTTTTTTTTAGTATGGGGTAAGCACGGTTGCCTTCCTTTTGAAGAACTTTGCTTTGGCTTTGGAGTAGGCCACAGTCCCGATCGGCTGCCCTGCCTGACATCACTTAGACCCTGGTAGCGTAAGTTCATGTGTTGTACCATTCAAAAGCGTCCCTGTTACAATCAGCGATACTCCTTATTTAATTTGGACTAGCCGTAGTCCCGATCGGCTGCCCTGCCTGACATCGCTTAGACCCCGGTAGCATAAGTTCATGTGCTGTACCAGTCAAAAGCGTCCTTGCTACAATCAGCGATACTCCGTCCATTCATGTTACACCCACCTCGCTCTCTCGTTCATTATACTCATGTTATTTTACTCTCCTATCATATTTTCTTGGTCATATTTTGTCTGCTTCATTTATCAATTTTGTTTTTCCAAGATTTGTCCTTCTTTCCTTCTTAATTTACTTCGTTTCTTTTCAGATGATCTATTCACAGGGGACTTTTCATTCCCGTCAAGTGCTTTTTCTCATCATTTTTCATCCTTTTCATCCCACTAATTCTTTCTTCTGTTTCTTATCCTTTCGCATTCCCTCTTCTGACATCCAAAATGACATCTTTCATTAAGGGACAACCTTAGACTTGCAAAAGTCGTGAAACGTATTTCCGAGATGAATACTAAGAAAGTAAGAAATGAAGGAAAAAAGGAAAGAAAAAAAAGATGAGACATGGAAAAGAAAAAAGATACATAAAAAATGGTTTGTAATAGTAGAGTATATGGGGGTAAATTGCATTAATGAACGTAACAAAATAAGACTGAGATTTAAAAAGAAAAGAAAATAGTAAGAAAAGGGTAAGAAGTAAAAAAAATGACGATACGATGCGGTGTACGCATGAAGAGCGAATTAAAGGAGAGAGAGAGAGAGAGAGAGATAGTGTGAAAGAAAACCCATATTAATACGATGAACAGTTTGGTTGCTGGAGAGAGAGAGAGAGAGAGAGAGAGAGAGAGAGAGAGAGAGAGAGAGAGAGAGAGAACCCATATTAATACGATGAACAGTTTGGTTGCTGGAGAGAGAGAGAGAGAGAGAGAGAGAGAGAGAGAGAGAGAGAGAGAGAGAGAGAGAGAGAGAGAGAGAGGGAAAATATTAAAACGATGTTGCTTGGAGAGAGAGAGAGGGAAAATATTAAAACGATGTTGCTTGGAGAGAGAGAGAGAGAGAGAGAGAGAGAGAGAGAGAGAGAGAGAGAGAGAGAGAACCCATATTTATACAATATGGTGTTTGGCTGCTGGGGAAGAACAATTTGAGAGAGAGAGAGAGAGAGAGAGAGAGAGAGAGAGAGAGAGAGAGAGAGAGAGAGAGAGAGAGAGAGAGAGAGAGAGAATAAATAATTAAGACGTGCATGTAACTTTGATGTTCTTCCATATTCTCATTCGGAAGTTTATCGGATAAAGATTGCTGCTCTAATGGGTGAAGTTGAAGCATTGAATTCAATTCGAAGACGAAAGCGCAAGATTATCATAAATTCATTAGCAAGAAATAATAATAATAATAATAATAATAATAATAATAATAATAATAATAATAATAACGATAACAACAACAATAACAACAATAATAATAATAATAATAATAATAAAAATAATAATAATGATAATAATAATAATAATAACGATAACAACAACAACAACAACAACAATAATAATAATAATGATAATAATAATAACGATAATAACAAAAACAACAAGAATAATAAAAAAATAACAACAACAACAACAAAAATAATAATAATAATAATAATAATAATAATAATGATAATAATAATAATAATAATGATAATAACAACAATAATAAAAATAATAATAATAATTGCTTCCAGAAAATATTTTGAATAAAAGGGATAAGATAAATTAAAAGAACGATTTAATTTCTCCTTGTAAAAAATATATAAAAATTAACAAGAAAAATTACAGAAATAGATATCTTCTATGCTCTCATTATATACTTTAGTAATTAGCACTACACGTTTCTCGTATTTTTCGGTGAACAAAAAATAAATTCATCAATTAAGACCTATGAAATAAATAAATGCGTGTATATGTGCGCGCGCACACACACACACACACACACACACACACACACACACACATATATATATATATATATATATATATATATATATATATATATATATATATATATATATATATATGCAGGGATTCTTAAGCAAAATTACTGACAAATCAATAAATCAGAAACACATTATGATAACTCGGTTCAATTATATTTCTGTTACTTCTATCATGTCCGAAAACATTAAATTTCTTACTTTTCTCTGTTGTAAAAAATATTATTATTTATTACGTATTTGAGAATAAATTTTGTATTACCATTTATGTATATGCGTAAATGGAACTTCTGATATATAACATTCTGGGAAAAATCATATCCTTTTTCATGCTAGGAATACAAAATTTAATGTATTCCCATAATCAGAAAAAAGAAGCTACGGATTTCTTCATGGATGGGAAAATTAAGATTTTCATCTTTATCCAAAAAAAAAACGATAGTTTTATAATGAAAGAAAATAAACTTTCTGCACCATGGACGAAATGGTTTCTGCTTTGTATTCCATGTGGTAAAATCTGGGACGTTAATACATTTTCTGCAACAAATATAATGGATGAAAATGTAGTTTTTGCTGTCTATTCCATACATTAAAACATGAACGTCAATAAACTTTTGCAATAAATATAATGGATGAAAATGTAGTTTTTGCTGTATATTCCATATATTAAAATAAAAACGTCAATAAATTTTTGCAACAAATATAATGGATGAAAATGTAGTTTTTGCTGTCTATTCCATACATTAAAATATGAGAGTCAATAAACTTTTGCAATAAATATAATGGATGAAAATGTAGTTTTTGCTGTCTATTCCATACATTAAAATATGAACGTCAATAAACTGTTGCAACAAATATCATGGATGAAAATGTAGTTTTTGCTTTGTATTCCATAAATCAAAATATGGACGTCAATAATTTTTTGCAACAAATATAATGGATGAAAATGTAGATTTTGCTTTGTATTCCATACATTAAAATATGGACGTCAATAAATTTTTGCATCAAATATCATGGATGAAAATGTAGTTTTTGCTTTGTATTCCATACATTAAAATATGGACGTCAATAAATTTTTGCAACAAATATCATGAATGGAAATGTAGTATTTACTATGTAGGTCTACTCCATACATTAAAATACGGATGTCAATAATTTTTTGGCAAAAAAATAAGGATGAAAATGTAGTTTTTGCTATGTACTCCATGGACTAAAATCAGAGCGTAAAGTAACATGGGGGGAAAATTCTTGATATGTATTCAATACATTAAAATTTTGGACGAGAATTAATTTTCTATCATGTATTCCTTAAGTGAAAATTACATTTTCAATACGTATTCCATGGATGTATATCAAGTTTA
>NC_090757.1:46887392-46889892 GCF_036898095.1 Palaemon carinicauda | reverse complement strand
AGTTTGAACTTTTTAAGTTCAACCAAATCAACTACCGATTAGGAAAATAATTTCACAACTATGTCACAATTGGAATAAAACTTCTAGAATACTGTGTGGCATTGAGCCTCAAGATGGAGAAGGCATAACTATTATATGTAGATAATTATGTATACATATTAACTAATATAAATTTAATTCGTTACAAACACAAACATATAATTCATGATATATGAAGTTTACACACACACAAACACACACACACACACACACACATATATATATATATAATATATATATATAATATATATATATATATATATATATATATATATATATATATATATATATATATATATAGCGTAACAAACACACTCAAACACAGACACGCATATAATTTACGTTATATTAAGTTCACAGAAATATATATATATATATATATATATATATATATATATATATATATATACATATATATATATATATATATATATATATATATATACATACATATACACACACACACGCGCGTATAGGTCTCACGATTCATATTATATTAATTTTACACACACACACACATTTATATACACGTGTGTGTTTATGTTTACAGTTAGATACATAAACAGATAGATTAAAAAAAGTTGAGTTTGTGCGCGTCAATCTTTAGCTATAGGACTGTGTGACGTTGGAAAGTGCGCATGCGTATGAGGATCAGGTTATATTAAGTTTACCCACACTTGTATAAAAATTGTGTATATTTATCTGTCTATCTATATACATAAACGCACACATATACACACTATAAATAAATAAATATAAATATAAATACAAATATATATATATATATATATATATATATATATATATATATATATATATATATATATATATATATTTGAGTGTTTATGCATATAGATAGACAGGTAGATAAATGCAAAATTAAATTCCAATTGTGTTCAGAACCAAAAATTTTACACTAAATCGTGACTCGTTTAGATATTTTTTTTTTCTTTGGGACGATAGAAGACACCCTTTGCATAAAATCGGTCAAATAACAACGTTGTTGTGTCCAAGTTAGAACAAAGTTATAATGTATTTTATTTTTTTTTGTAATAATATTAATAATAACAACAACAACAATAATAATAATAATAATAATAATAATCTCAAGATATCTATCTGCATACAACTACATTTTTAATCGAAACTACTGCTAATGCTTAGATGATGATAATAATAATAATAATAATAATAATAATAATAATAATAATAATTATTATCATAATAATAATGATAATAATAATAATAATAATAATAATAATAATAATAATAATAATAACAATAACAATAATACTACTACTACTACTACTACTACTAATAATAATAATAGTAATAATAATAATAATAATAATAATAACAATAATAATATTGAAACAAGCTAAATGAAAAATCTAAACCACTAACATATACCACTTTTTGGCCAATAACACCTTACCGTAGATCGCGTGAACATTGATACTCAATATATCAATGTAAAAGATATATGACTGGGGAATTAATTTAGTTAAATGCCGTTTTTCTCAAATCACTTTAGGCTCCTGATAAGATGAATATCATCTTCATGTTCTCACGCTAATAATGACCACCATAGGATTGTGCTACTTCATTTACTGAATCAATTTAATGCTTTAAATGCCACTCATGAATGGCAGAGGCAAGGGACAGTGACATTGCCTTATCAAGTAGGACAATGCCCTAGAGCCCAAACCCCAACTACACCCAAGCTAAGACCAATGAAGGCCAGGTAATGGCTGCTGATGACTCAGCAGATGGACCTATAGGCTCCAACAAACCCACCATCCATACCTCAAAAGGATGGTGAGGTTGCAGCGACCAAAGGAACTAACGAGTTTGAGCGGGACTCGAACCCTAGTCCAGCAATCACCAGGCAAGGACACTTCTAACTAGTTTCAAGTTCTTAAGCTTTTCGAAATTGAGAAATCAGAAACCAGTTCGGTAATTGCAATTCTCTGCAATGTAATGCTTTGGAATTCTCGATATGCTTCTGTGTTCACTGGTCTTTGGCAAGAGGGTCTAACGCTTCCTTGGTTATTTGTTCTTAATTTCATGGTGTCTAGGATATCTAAAGGCATAGAGTGGGAATGCTTTCGGCGTTACGATTCTATAAAAAAAAAAAAAAACAATAATGCACAATAACAACTTAAAAAAAAGAAAAATATCAATTATAGTAATAATGGTAAAATTCTAAAAAAATAAGAAGGCCAACGATAAATATATTTTACCAAGAAACAATCGAAAACTGGAAAACGTTAAATAATAAGAAAATTAATAAAAAAAAACCAATAATATGAATTATTTATATTTCTAATTTTAATAATCATAATAAGAGATAACAAACGCGCAGCAGGGGACGCCTATGGAGCGAGAGACTGCGCATGCGCCCTAAAAGCCCTTCTATAGATCGAGATTTGCCTCCCTGGGCAGTGGCCGCCGTCAAAGG
>NC_090757.1:46834892-46844892 GCF_036898095.1 Palaemon carinicauda | reverse complement strand
GATAAATAAGATATATGAATAAATAAGGTATATGGGCAAATAATGAATATGAATAACTAAGGTATATGAATAAATAGCGCATATGGGCAAATAAGGTATATGGATAAATAAGGTATATGAATAAATAAGGTACATGGGCAACTAATGCATAAGAATAACTAAGGTATATGGATAAATAACGCATATGGGCAAATAAGGTATATGGATAAATAACGCATATGGGCAAATAAGGTATATGGACAAAATAGGGTATATAGGAAAATAATGTATATGGCCAAATAAGGTATATGGATAAATAAGGTATATGGATAAATAAGGTATATAAATAAGTAAGGTATATGGGCAAATAAGGTATATGGATAAATAAGGTATATGGACAAACAGGGTATATAGGCAAATAGGGTATATGGATAAATAAGGTATATGGACAAATACGGTATATAAGCAAATAATGTATATGGATTAATAAGGTATATGGACAAATAAGGTATATGGATAAAATGTTTGTTATAAAGTACACATATGAGAAAGTTCTTGATACCAGTGAAGTTTTGAAGGTGGAATTAAGTATGACAAAATATGCATTTATAACCCGGTTTTCTTAGTGGAAAAATTAAGTTGAGGCAATGTACTGGTGAGATGGATGTTTAATAGGTATATTACATGCATATATATATATACATATATATATATATATATATATATATATATATATATATATATACAGTAATATATATATATATATATATATATATATATATATATATATATATATATATATGTATATATATGTATATAATATATATATATAAATATATATATATATATACACAGTACATATATATATATATATACATATATATATATATATATATATATATATATTATATAATATATACATATATATATTATATATATATGTATATATATATATATATATATATCCTAAAAAGTGGCTTAAAGAAAACTTACGCAAAAAAAAAAAAAAAAAAAAACCACGTTGGTTTACTCTTACACTTACAGACGCACGATCGTACATATAAACAGGCAACACGTTTAACATGGAATTATATCTCAAAAACGGGTTTGGACTTAAATCAAGCCCAGTTGATTAATTACAATGTAAGTCTTCATTGAAATATACACCACTAAAAGCTAGTCACCTAATTAATATCGAAGGGAACCTCATTGTATATTCCGTATGGTAATGTAATTTACAAAACACTCTTTCCTACTTAACACAGGTAGACAGACAAATATTATGCACTCAAAATTTATAAATATATATATTTATATATACATATACATATATATACATACACATACATATATATTTATATATATATGTACATAAATACATATACATACATATACATACATATATATTTATATATATATGTACATAAATACATATACATACATATACATATATATATATATATATAGACATAAATACATATACATATACATAGACATATATATATATATATATATATATATATATATATATATATATATATAGACACACACACACATATATATATATATATATATATATATATATATATATATACACACACATATATAAAAGGTAATTCGCAAAGTTAAAATATGGAAGCACTAGAGTCAAGCAAATATTAAAAACAAATTACATATGATTAATAAAATTAGTAACACATATTTCTGGTACTTTTATCATAATTATAAAATCCAAAATATATTTCTGATACCATCATGAAAACGTATAAAAACATTTAGTACTTTAAAGGAGACCTTTTCAATACCTTTTTAAAAATGAACATCATAATCTTTGAATTTCTGGAATTTCAGTTTTTATATTAAAAAACGGATTACTGTAATAACTGTCTCTATGAATTACAACATAACAACAAGAAAAAAATACATATTTGAACAGATATGCAGAGAACAATATTACACATATTTTGATGATTTCATAAAATGAAAACTCCCTTAAAAATTATCAAAAAGTTCTATAACTTGATAATATTGTAATAATCCCCGAAATCTAATAATTTCAAACGGATACGAAACAGTCTGGACCATCTTTCTTTTGTAAACAGACAAACGGTCATTTTTTTAATAATGAATTTTCTTACCATTTTGTGCTTGCGGAATGCATTTTTTAATTATATAAAAAATGGTTGATATATATTTATTTTTTTTTAACCATGAGCAAGTGCTCTAAACTAAAAATCATTATGGGAAATTTAATCCTTAAGAACAACTTGCTAAACATATTATGTATTTTAATTACTTCTATATCACATTTTCTTCTCAAAAAAAAAAAAAAAAAATACCCCACACACACACTTAAACATAATGAAAAAAATGACGTTTGGAATACGTGAAAATATTCACTTCCTTAAAGAATAGTAAAAGAAACTTGGAACTATTATAATAATTCTATAACATGGCTGTTTTAATTCAATCACAATTCTATTTTAGTTTCCACCAAAATTACGGAGAAACAAATACAACAAAATTTGAAGGTGTTAAAGAACAAACGATTAAAGATAACCTGCCGACGTTCTGGTAATCTTGAGGAGCTCAATGGGAAAAAGAAAAAAAACAAAAATCCCCCGATCGTTTGAATTATAAAATATTGCAAAATTTGTGTCCTGGCGAACGCTGCAGTAATTTTGAATATTCAAGTTTTGATTTTATACTAAATCGCAATATTAACAAACGCTTAGTCTATCTATATTGATGGTTTCCCAGAATGTATGATTTTGTAAACTTTGAAATTTGGTAATCAGAGCATTTTGGTGATTCCTAGTATTTTTGAGCAAAGGAATAAGGGAAACTGCAAATCATGAGCATAAAAATAATGGGATATTTTAATACATAAGTTAGGGAGCATTTTGGTGGTTCCTAATATTTTTGAGCATAGGAATAAGGGAATCTCCAAATCCTGAGCATAAATATAATGGAATATTCTAATGGTAATCATAAGAAATACATAAGTTATGGAGCATTCCGGTTCCCAGTATCTTTGAGCATATGAATAAGGGAAACACCAAATCATGAGCATAAATAAATTAGAATATTTTAAAGGTAATCATAAGAAATACACATGTTAGGGAGCATTTTGGTGGTTCCTAGTATTTTTGAGCATAGGAATAAGGGAATCTCCAAATCATGAGCATAAGCATAATAGAATATTTTATATGTTATCATGAACCAACAACATTGTTCTATGATTTTCAGGTATATGTAAATGTATAAAGAACTAAATATTTCTTAACTTTTCAATAAATTACTAATAAGTTTCTTAAATCTTCATTTTATTAGAAGAAAATACGAATATCGAAACAAAATTGGAGTAATTTACTCTCTGAGATTTTAGAGACGTATAATAATAAAAGAGCTTTTATATAGTCAATAGATATTTAAGACCGAAGCCATTTCCGTTTCGAGTGAACGTAAAGTTATTTTTTAATGTTAATGTTTTTATGTTGACCAGGCTGACATGAGCCTTTTTATACTTTATATATGACATATTTGTTTTTGACGTTGTTAATAGTTTATATAGGACATATCTGTTTTGACGCTGTTACTGTTTTTAAAATGATATATTGTTAATTTATTCTCATCATTTATTTATTTCCTTATTTCCTTTCCTCACAGGGCTACTTTTCCCTATTGGAGCCCTTGGGCTTACAGCATCTTGCTTTTCCAACTAGGGTTGTAGCTTGGCTAGTAATAATAATAATAAAAAAAATAATAATAATAATAACTCTCTTTGCAGGCAAATACAAAAACATTATTAAGAGGGCAAACATTGAAAATGTCCTTCCTGTATATGGAAAACCTGGAAAACGTTTTTAAGAAGGAACCGTTAAAAAGACCGTATTTTTTCCCCAGAAATATAACAAAATAGAAACAATAAATCAATATATTGGGAGTATCAAAAAGATATCTTTACTCAAATTTCATAAAGTTTGAAAATAGTAACATCTGCGTAGAAATTATAATGTAAATAAATACCTCTATATATTACTATTATTGTTTGGTAGTATTCTTTATAATTTGATACCTAAAAATTAATTATGATATCTAACTTTCTAGTGCAATACTCTTCGATTGATATTATAAATACTGAATATGGGAACATATATGGTGTTCATCTGCAGTAGTAGTAGTAGTAGTAATAGTAGTAATAGTAATAATAATAATAATAATAATAATAATAATAATAATAATAATAATAATATTAATAATGGTCATCATGATCGTTATGATATTGATATTTCATGAAGGAAAAACTTCCTTTGATCAGAATTATTACAATTAGAGAGAAAAGAAATATCAAATCAGGAAAAAAAAATATAAATTCATGTGTGTATATATATATATATATATATATATATATATATATATATATATATATATATATATATATATGTATATATGTGTATATATATATATATATATATATATAAATATATATATATATAAATAATTTGAATTTACTGAAAATGTTAAGCAAAGGAATTTCAATGACTTCAATCCCTAGTGTCATAAGCACTAGTTTCTTAAACTTGGCTTGCGGTCTTTTTCACAATCCTCTGGACATCAGTAGATTTCAATTATGAAAATATGCTCAACATTCTGAGGGAAATTAAACCAATTGAGCATAATGTGTAACTTACATTTTTTGAAGAATGTTAAAATGTTCTGCAAGGTTTTACATGCAATTTTGAGTTATAATAAAAAAAAATGGGGATTACAAACAATTCTATTAAAGATGCACAATGCATAAGATGTTTAATGATGGCAGATTTAAGAGCTATTTCTTTTAAGAAATTGGTAAAATCATGATTGTTGGTTTAAATGTATTATGCTTAAATAATTCAAACTTGCAACAAATGTTTTTATGTTGAACAGGCTGACATAAGTCCTTTTTATATTTTATATATGAAATATTGGCTTTGATGTTACTGTTTTTAAAATATTTTATCAATTTTTGATCATTTCTAATATCGTTTATTTATTTCCTTATTTCCTTTCCTCACTGGGCTATTTTTTCCAGTTGGAGTCCTTGGTTTGTCAACTAAGGTTGTAGCTTAGGTAATAATAATAATAATAATAATAATAATAATAATAATAATAATAATAATAATAATAATAATAAATGTTTTCTTATAAATCTAAATCTAGTTTTGTAAAGATATTATTATAAATTCTAATATATAGCTGAACTACTTATGGATTTATATATAATATTCCGATTGTATATTTAAATATAGTGTTTCATTTATTGTAAAGTGGAGGATTTGTGTAAGGCATTACCGCAAGTCCTGAAAAATATTTGGAAAGTCCTGGACTTACAAAATACCTGAAAGGATCCAAAAATGGACTTTTGAATGGACACTATATAAAAAAAATATCTCAAATCACTTGCTTATTTTACAATTTACTTCACTTGAATGTTATGTGCTTGCCAAAATATTTATCTAGATGCAAATATTGAATTTTTTTGGCAGCCTATATATTAACCAGGGTCCACGAGGGCCTATTTCACATATTTTGGAGTAAATATAGTTAACAATAGAATAACATTGTTTTATTTATATACATTACTTTATCCATTCATGAAAAGAATAATGATAATTTTAATGAAAATTTTAAGAATTATTTAGATGAAAATAATTCTAATAATAATTTCAATAATTATTCAACGACCTATTTAGTGTAATTCAACAACAGTTAGAATATCTATAGAAGCGTTTACTGTTTTTTTTTTTTTTTTTTACCAGTGAATAATCATAGCCTAAAATGCCCATAGAATTCACAATCTAAATTACCAGGAAAAATAAAAAAGAAGAAAAAGGGGAACAGCACAACTGTGAAGGCTTAAGTAATTGACCAAATTACATGGAAGTTTTCATTTAAAAATATAAGAATAATTAAAAAAAATGATGAAAATATACGGATGACTTTAACTTTCAGTGACCTGACCTCTTAAAATGTTTGAGATGAATGTAAAGACGTTCTAAGAGAAGTATTCTTAAAATCACCACATGTTAGGGAATTATCACGTCATAAGTGGCATGATATATTTGTTTGAAAAAAAAAGATCAAAGTAGGTTAGGAAAAAGAAAATCTATCCATCTATCTATCTATCTATATCTATATCTATATCTATCTATCTATATATATATATATATATATATATATATATATATATATATACATACATATATACACATATATATATATATATAAATATATATATATATATATATATAAATATATATATATATATATATATTATATATATATATTATATATATACATACATATATATACTGTATGTATATATATATATATATATATATATATATATATATATATATATATATTTATATATATATATATATATATATATACTCGAATGTGCTGTTGATTTTTTGTTATCAAGAGCAAAAGGATTTTGGAAAATTTTAAAAAAGTTTTAAATTTCTAAATTTTTAACATTTTAAAACGAAGCCTTCTTCAATGATACAGTAAAACTAAACTTATCTACTACAGTCAAGTAGTGAGATATTAGTCAAGAAATCACAGGGCCCGATACACATTCTTAAACTTCACAATGAATATACACATTTAACCTTGAATTTTAATATGCAAAAACTGGCAACCACTTAAAAAAAACCAAGAGATACATTACTATGCTTGCCATTGTACTAACATATGAATTTCAGCTTAATAAACATGGCAATAGCTGTATGTATAAAGAACAACCTTCCGTATATGGAATGCCAGTTAGTATACAAATGTAATTTGGCAATAACTGTTTGCAAAAAGAAATCCTTTCGTATATGGAATTCCAGTTTAGATTAAAATGTAATTTCAAAATGGCGACCAGGAATCAGCCATAATGTATAGTCCTATTTTTTTAAAGGACATATCATAAAAACTTAGGTTTGAGAATGGCAACCATGAAAATTGTTTTGTAATTGTGTTTAACTACAATTTTCATATAGAAAAATAACTAAAGATAAAATAACAATGTTCTATATTCATGTAAAACCTTATTACAAGTACAAAAGATTCTAAAAGAGCAACAAGAAATAATCTTGATTTAAGTGATCGTTTGAGTTGTGATTGTACATGATTATAATATTAGCGGAGTTTCTTAAAAGGAACACATAATAGTTTAATTTCTTAATGTTATCAATACCTTTTTTAAGAGAAAACGTTTCAGAGGGACAACCATGAAACAACACTGTTTTATGGACATGCATTCCTAGTGTAAAAAGGGATATATTTCAGTTTTATGGACATGCATTGCTAGTGTAAAAGGGGATATATTTCAGATATATATATATATATATATATATATATATATATATATATATGTATATATATATACATATATATATTTAAGAATATATATATATATACATATATATATTTATGAATATATATATATATATATATATATATATATATATATATATATATGAATACATATATATATATATATATATGTGTGTGTGTATATACATATATATATGTATATGTGTATATATACATATAATATATATATATATGTATATGTATATATATATCTATATCTATACATATATATATATATATAGAGAGAGAGAGAGAGAGAGAGAGAGAGAGAGAGAGAGAGAGAGAGAGAGAGAGAGAGAGAGAGAGAGAGAGATATTAGATATTGTGCCTTTTATACTTCTCACACCTGCATAATAAGTTGATTCTGACAAAAAGGAACCCAAAAACAAACTTCATATCTTTTGTCTATTCAAGGCTTTGCTGAAATGTAGTCGCTTCCAAAGACATCTAGAAATATCATGTCTAATTCTTTTAGTGTATGACATAAGACATTATACCTCAGAATAACAGCGAGGATAAGGAAATAACACTGCTAAGTAAGTGGCCATAGTTTGCTAACAGAAAAATGGTTGGACAATACCGGTAGAACTTGAAAAGTTCAAACTTGCAGAAAATGTTTTAATGTTGAACAGGCTGACATAAGTCTTTTTTATAGTTTATATATGTAATATCTGTTTTAATGTTGTCACTGTTTTTAAAATATTTTATTCTAATTGTTCATTACAGCTCATATCGTTCGTTCATTGCCTTATATCCTTTCCTCACAGGGCTATTTTTCCCAGTTGGAGCCCTTGGCTTTATAGCATCTTGCTTTTTCAACATGGGTTGTAGTTTAGGAAGTAGTAGCAAAAATGATGATGATGATAATAATAATAATAATAATAATAATAATAATAATAATAACAATATTAATAATAATAACAATAACAATAATAATAATAATAACAATAATAATAATAATAATAATAACAATAATAATAATAGTAATAATAATAACAATAATAATAATAATTATAATAATATTAATATCAATATTAATAAGTTTGAGTATAGCCCCACTATAAGTGTATTTGACTAAGAAGATCTTAAAAGATCCTAGTCTCTTGTGTTTCTTCATTATTTATAGCCAAAAGATATAAATCGACTTTGGTATAGAATATCAGTGACGCCAAATAACATGAGGACCAAATTCTTCAGTAAAGACTTAGTCAGACATAAATGATTAAAAAGAACAGCAAATTACTCCTCAATTCAATCTTAAATTTGGAGAAGGATAATTTTTACAATAAGAATTTTTACTTTCTATGAAAATTTCTTTTAATTTTGGTGTATATATAATATCTTTAACCAAAAAAACAAAAGTTTCTCAGATAATTGCAAATGGAATTTACATATGAAAAAAAAAAAGTTTCTATATAGTATAAAATAAAATAAGAGGAGGTTAAGAATAAAATAAAATAAATGGGGCTAAAAACAAAATGAAATAAAAATGAGGTTAAAAATAAAATAAAATAAAAAGAGGGTTAAAAAGAAAATATAATAAAAATTTAATTAAATCGAAAATAAAACAAATGGGGTTAAAAAGAAAATGGAATAAGAAAGGTGGTTAAAAAGAAAATAAAATTGAAATGAGATTAAAAATAAATTAAAATAAAATAAATGAGATTAAAAATAAAAAATTAAAAGGGGGTTAAAATTAAAAATAAAGGGTTAAAAATAAAAAAAAAAATAAAAAAGGGGGTTGAAAATAAAATTAAATAAAAAGGGGGTTAAAAATAAAATAAAATAAAAATGGTTTGAAAATTAGATGAATTAAAATGAGGGTTAAAAATAAAATAAAATAAATGGGGTTAAGAGTGAAATAAAATAAAAAGGGGGTTAAATAGAAAATAAGATAAATAAAAGGAGAAACCCAAAGACAGTAATGATAAATTTATGTCTAATGTATAAGCGAAAGACCATAAACCTGGGAAGCATAGACCAACTAAAAAAAAAAAAAAAAAAAAAAAAAAACAGAAGGCCTTTGTTTAAATGACATAATTAAATACCGAAGCTCTGGAAAAGTCCATGATGAAGTGAATCTAAGAAAAGTAAAGATCAACGAAACGAAAAGTAACGAGGAAGATTCTTCAGTCTTTTATTGGAAGTAATAAATAAAAAAAAATCCTCATATAAATGCGGTATATATATATATATATATATATATATATATATATATATATATATATACACATATATACACACACATATAGAAATATATATATATATATATATATATATATATATATATATATATAATATATATAGAGAGTATATAAATATACAATAAATGCATTTACAGCAAAAATAAAAAAAATAATATAAAAATAAATTCTAAACAAATAATAGTCAATTCGAAACTGCAAAAACAAATTTAATCTAAATAACAATTTGGATAATAAACAAATATTTTCTTCCAGTAAAAATTTCTACTGAGTGACCGACTATACGATGGACAATGTTTATATTAGTACCCATATTGAATAATTAGGCCTATTAAACATGGACCGACTGCATTATAAACGAAATTCGAAAATACAGGCGAGATGAATGCATTACCTAATAAATTATAAAT
>NC_090757.1:46824892-46827392 GCF_036898095.1 Palaemon carinicauda | reverse complement strand
AGAATTTGTTTAAATATAAATTCCCAAAAACCAATTAGGAGAAATGCTAAATTTTACTTGGTTTAATCCAATTAAAAATGAAAAAAAAGGCCACGCAATAGGCCTAATGTATAAAAAAAAGAAAGAAAAAAAATTTACCTAAACATCAATATGATAAACATAATTAATGGAAATTGTATCGAATAGAGTATTAAAAAAAATATAATACGTCAAAAATGAATGAAGCTAAAAGGAATATTAATAAATAAAGATACAAGAATTGACCAACAATTTACATAGGGAATTATATTGGCATTTATATCGCTATGTTTCACAAGAAAATAAACAAATAGAAAATTTGATACATATATATTAAATATTCTACTTCTTTCACTTGGTATAATTCAATGGAATATTACGTTTGCAGACAATGTCTTAATAGCGCTCGCACCAATATTCCAAATCAAAACGTACCTATTAAAAGAATATTTCGAATAATGAATAATATTTCGAATAATGAATAATGAATAAAAAAAATCGCGTTAAATTCCTGAGCAGTACATAGAACAGAGAAGGATCCAATTTCGAATCCCATGATCATTCTTCAGCTTATTATGAATAAAGCTATACAATACTTAAAAGATCTATATTGAAAAGTATAATCCTCAAGATAAATAAAGGAAAAATTCAAATATGAAATTTTAAATATCAAATTAATTGTGTTGAACATATGGTAAGGATAAAGGTAGTATTTCAATATAGAAATAAAATCACATTGAAGTATTTCAGAATTATATATATATATATATATATATATATATATATATATATATATATATATATATATATATATATATATATATATGGAGCGGTAATAAATAGCATTCCACACTGAAATCTGAAAAAAAAACTAGAAATCAAATCAATTTTCGAATGATTTTGAAAAGCACAACTTGAAAAAAATCATCAAATATTTTCTAGTTAATGTATATACTATATATATATATATATATATATATATATATATATATATATATATATATATATATATATATATATATATAAACGAATCTAATTCCACTCATGATCAGTTAATATATACATAATTACAAAAATGGCTTGGGCAGTCTTTAGAAGATACATGAAGAAAAAAAATTACCATAATAATTCTTAAGATTTTTTTTTTTACATAAAAGCCATCATTGAAAATGAATGCACAAAAATATTCAACACAATACACAGAAAAACAGAATAGGTGAAAATTAAAAAAAAAAAAAAAAATTAATATAAGACATAAAAATTCAAAAGATAAAAGTATTTCGAATGAGGCAAATTTTCTTCAAGACATTGAAATTATAAATATTGCATACAAAATATTTTCTTCGATTAATTAAGTAAAATGAATAAGTAAAAAAAATAATAATAATCTAACGCAACAGGCATGCAAAAACGGTAACAATTGCATAATTATAACTTTAAGGAATACCCGTACTTAATAATAAAAAAAGTCCTAACACTTCACGAATACTCTCCAGCATAATGAAAAAATAATAAATACCATCCAATCAATCAGCAAAAATCCTAACATTTCACGAATACTCTTAACCGTGGAAGACACTAAAAAAGAGAGTAAATATCATACAATATACCAGTAAAATACTCTTCAGCTTAAAAAAATCATAAATACCATTCAATCAATCAGCAAAAATCCAAACATTCCACGAATACTTTCCAGCTTGAAAAAGAAAATACCAACGAATCAATCAGGAAAAATCCTAACATTCCACGAATACTTTCCAGCTTAAAGAAAAAATAATAATAAATACCCTCCAATCAATCAGCTAAAATCCTAACATTCCACGAATACTTTCAAGAGTAAAGAAAAAATAATAATGAATACCATCCAATCATTTAGCAAGAATCCAAACATTTCACGAATACTCTACAGCTTACAAAAATATCATAAATACCATTCAATTAATCAGCAAAAATCCTGATTTCACGAATACTCTCCAGAGTGAAAAAAGGGGGGAATAAATACTATCACACCAATCAGCAAAAATCCAAACATCCCACGAATACTCTCCAGTTTAAAAGAATATAATAAATACCATCCAATCAATCAGCAAAAATCCTAAAATTTCACGTATACTCTACAGAGCAAAGAAAAAATAATAAATAGCACTCAATCAGTCAACAAAAATCCTATCATTCCACGAATACTCTCCAGCTAAAAACAAAAATTATAAATACCATCCTATTAATGAGCAAAAATCATGATTTCACAAATGCTCTCTAGAGTGAAAAGGGGGGGGGGGGGAAATATATATCAACCACTCAATCAGCCAAATTCCTAACATTTCACGAATACTCTACAGCTTAAAAACAATAATAAATACCATCCAATCAATCAGCAAAAATCCTGATTTCACGAATACTCTCTGGCTTAAAAGAAAATAATAAATACCATCCAATCAAGCAGCATAAATACAAACATTCCACGAATAATTCTCCAGCTAAA
>NC_090757.1:46794892-46809892 GCF_036898095.1 Palaemon carinicauda | reverse complement strand
ATTATGACACAAATATACTTTTAACTTATACACTGTAAGGAAATAATAATGATAATAATAATAATCATTATCATCATTATGACACAAATATACTTTTAACTTATACACTATAAGCAATTTAAGAACAATGATTATCATCCTCATCACGCAATCAACATCTAAAATTAAATAATCAATAGAAGACTTTAACAACAACAACAACAACAGAATTTATTATACCGTTTGAATTTCAGCATCCACCCAGAGTAAAACTTAACAACAACAACAACAACAACAACAACAACAACAACAACAGAATTTATTATACCGTTTGAATTTCAGCATCCACCCAGAGTAAAAATTCAGGTCAGCTCCTTGTCCACTGGGTACAATCAGACTGGGCGAAGTCTTGGCCTGCCAGTTCCGTGGATAAAGGGTTCAAAACCCATTAACATTAGCATAAATGATGCTTCATTATAGACTAGGTTCAGCACTATACTTTCTATCCCTTTATAAATAATTTTTGGAATAGAAAGGAATTAACTCTTGTCTCATTAACAAAAGATGATGATGATGATTATTATCATTATTATTATTATTATTATTATCATTATTATTATCATTACTCTTACTATTATCATTATCATAACTATCCTTATTATCATAATTATTATTACTATTATTATCATTATTTCTAAATAAAGGGAAACCGAGTTCAATTCTCTTACATATATAGATCATGAGAACTTTCTGGATCAAATTTACATAAAGTAATTTAAATGAAAAATTCAAAAACTTTCAATCATAAACTGAAGCTTTCTTAAGAAGCTATTTTTTAAATTGTATTAAGCGTGAGATTTAAATATCAGTCCATATTTGTTAATAAGATATTCGTTTCAATTTTGAATTAAAATTCAATGAAGTAACTTGCAATTCTATCGAAGGTATTAGGAGCTATATACAACGTTTCTTGAAAGTTTTAAATCATTCTTAAAAATATCTTATGAATAAAAGCTGAACAAATAAATGAAAGTAAAAAAAAATACCCTGGTCAAGTTATATTTTTATTGAAATCCTAAAGTAAAACCATTTCTGATGTTAAAAAAAAAAAAAAAAAAAAAAAAAAAAAAAAAAAATCGGACAAAAATCTCTCCTTGTATGTAATTTAGCGAAAATAAATCAAAAGAATTATACCATAATATTCATTTAACTATGTGAAAGATGGAAAATATATCAATAAAAAAGTCAACCTTTATTCCTTAAATCATTTGCAAAATTACCACAATGATCTCCGTTCAACTTCGAAGCCCAAAAATAAAATATATCAAGTCATACCTTCCACCTTATCACCACCGATCTAAATGCGAAAATTATCAGCATTCGCCACAAGCCTCGTTTATGACCAGACAAATGTAAAATACATCATAATGGAATTCGATTCCAGCAGTCCCCCGTCTGGACGACGGGCCCCGTTTCCCAGCATCGCTGGAGGGCCCAAGCTCCCCTCGCGCGGCTGGTCCAAATTTATCTGGGCAGATTGCGACGCCCTTCTTCCTGCGAGGGATCTTAGAGGGGGTATTTTTCACCGCACATTTGATTTCGACAGTTCTTCATTAAGAGGCATTGAACCTCTGCATTATTGCAGGTCGGTCATAAAAGCCACCAACCTGAGCCAGGAGGAATGTGTGTGTTCCAGGCTAATGGCTTTCAGAGAAGTCGATTTCTGATGGCGGTTTCAAAGCATGAAATTATCAATTGCCTGCGAGACTGATGGGATGAAAATTAAAAAGAGTAAAGCACTTGAGTTCCTTCCAGCGTTTCCTTGAGTGCTTGTTTAACTTACATGAATGAACATAAGCAAAATAGATAGAGGGTTGTATAAACAGAAGCGAGTTTATCATTAAGGCCAATGATGGCTAGTATACATAAGGCTTAATATCTTCACCATGATGATGTTGTCGACTGCCAGGCCCTTGCTTCACCAGAGGCAAATTAAGAGAAAAATATGTAATGGAAAACCAATATCGAATACGACTCAGGCTAAAACCATTTCTATAATCATTTTATAGAAAAGTAAACTCCGAAATATATAAAAAAAAAACCCTTGCTTCACCAGAGGCAAATTATGAGAAAAATATGAAATGGAAAACCAAAATCAAATACTTGACTCAAGCTAAAACCATTTCTATAATCATTATATAGAAAATTAAACTCCGAAGTATATAAAAAACCAACTATTACTAGTTTTCGGTGAACTCGAAACCAACTCAAAACGGTAACGACCACGTATACTGTGACGCCAGCCTGGAGTGGATTTTGAATTTCACAGTTTCCACTCAAAGAAGTTCTCCTGAAGCCTGCCATCCGCGGGAAGGGTGGGGTTGGGTTGAATACCCAATTAGCATACACAATAAAGTTTTACCCCTTTTTGACTCTAAGTGTCCGGTTACCTGGGGGCTTTTCAACGAACGTTTTGCTGGATTGAGATAGCTGTGAGGTACTGTGTGGATGCATATATACACTATATATCATATTTTAGCATACGTGGATTAATTTGTATGTGCTTTCATTATATATTTATGTACATACACACACACACACACACATATATATATATATATATATATATATACATTGGTATATATACTGCGTATGTACACACACTGCAATATATTACAAACGATTCATGTCTGCGGGTGTGTGTGTGTGTGTATATATATATATATATATATATATATATATATATATATATATATATATATATATTCAAATAGTACGAATATACGTAGACCAAGAAGCTATATTGGATACATACCCACAAATATACACGTTAAATGTAATATGTTTATCAACTCACATATTAGAGAGAGAGAGAGAGAGAGAGAGAGAGAGAGAGAGAGAGAGAGAGAGAGAGAGAGAGAGAGAGAGAGAGAGAGAGAGCCTAATGTCTAATAACCCCAGAACGAACATTAGATAAACGTTATTAAATCATAAATATTAAATATCTTTGTGGGGGTATTTATGTAAAAGCCAACATTAATTAAAAATTGTATGGATTTTCTTACTTTTTCTATTAAAAAGATGGGATCCTAATGACTGTCCTTCAATTATAGCTTAATTAACATATTTTTCTTTAAATCATCTTTCAGTTCCTTGTTTCCAGTAGACACGGGCTAAAAAAAACAAACAAAAAAACACCCTTGAATTTTTAGAATCAATTAAAATTCATGTCACGTTCATGTTCAAGGTCAGCTAATAATCTAAACATCAAGTTCCTTTAAATATACTAGACAAATATCATGTATTATGTCTAAGATCCCTTTTCATTTCTTTAAATAAAAATGCACTCTCGAATAATTTTTAAAAAGTCAAGATCATCAATATATAAAATAATTACATTATTGGAACAAATTCTTCATAAAACTAACAATTCAATATAATCGACATTATATCAATGAATCACTCAATACATATTTTGGATAAAATACATTAGCTGTGCTGTCCTAATACTCCCTCAACTGACTGCTATATCATGAAAAAAAAAAAAAATTATTTTCATGGCTAAAGATATAATTTGAAAATATTAATACTCTCAAAAAACGGCGATAACTTTCAAGTCTGCAGCAATAGTCATTCGCAATTGCATACAAGCAATTAAAACATTTTGTAATTAGATCTAGTTTTAGTACTTACTTCGTGTTTTGAGAATGGAAATGCATTTTCCTTTTTCCAAGATTCATAGTGAACACTGCATTATACTTCATAACCTATCTCAAATCAAATCATTGAATCTTTTTTATTTATGATTTTGCACTTGTTACTTGACTCAACAATATCCTATTAACCTTTACTAAATTTCAAGCATTTTTTTCCAATTTTTTAGTTTCTTCCACCTTCCAAATTTCCGTCTTACTAACAATAGTCGATTCTAAGTCCTACACGAATCTAACAACACAATTTTGTATGTTCAATGTTATACAATACCTATTTTCACATTACTAAGAAATTTTTCTCTAGCTTGGGGGTACACTAGGGCATGCTGTTCTATCTTATTTCTCTTCCTCTTGTTTTCTTAAAGTTGGTATATTTTATATAAAAAGGATCTAATTTAATGTTGCTAATGTTCTTGAAATATTTTATTTTGATTGTTTATTCTTCTCTCGTTGTTAATTCATTTCCTTGTTTCCTTTCCGCACTGGGCTATTTCTCCTAGTTGGAGCGCTTGGGCTTATAACATCTTGCTTTTCCGGCTAGGGTTATAGGCCAGCTATTAATAATAATAATGACAACAACAACAACAATAATAATAATAATAATAATAATAATAATAATAATAATAATAATAGTAATAATAACAACAACAACAACAACAACAACAATAATAATAATAATAATAATAATAATATTCAGTGTTTATATTTTTCTTTGGCTCAAAGTTCTTCGTTTGTGGTCTGTTTTACTCTTGTGGTTTGTCTGATGCCTTTCTTTCGATAATATTCAAGTAACCAGTTAAACATTCTTTGGCATTTTCTACGAAGCTTATCTTTTATCAATGAATCTTTTAATTATTCAAAATCACTAAAAGGCAATATTTGAATAAAATTTCATTTTGAAATAACCAATAGCTTCTATCTCAGAGAGTTCTAAACAAAAATATTTCTATCTCTATCAAATGCACCTTATGCTATCTTTAAAATGCAGAACACTTTATATAATCTGCTTAAGAGTTTAACTCCTCTATTTCTGGCATCTTATCTTTCCTAATTCATCTGGTAATTCTATTTTTATCTATTTTATCTTCAAAGTTTGACAATCTAGCTATTATACATTTATTGATAAATGCAGCTATCAAATGTATCTTAATCTTACCTTCTAAATGTAATACACTATATAATCTACTTAAAAGTCCAACTCCTACATTTTACTATCTATTTTACCTTCAGAGTTCGAAAATTTTCTCGCAATCTATATATTTCTAGCCTATGCAGAGTGCCCTAAGCTGATATAATAGTTTGCCAAAACAATAAACTACTTGTAATCAATTTGAAGGATCTAACAGAAAAAATATATCTATCCAAATATGTCATATGAAATGAAAGGAAAAATTTGATCTTTCAAACAGTTTTGAACTCGCATCTAATATACTTTAACATACTGTAGACGTTTTAACGAAAGCAGGTCAGGACCACGGACGAGCCTACGTAATTTCAATCGGAAAATCTCCGTAAACATATACTGATCCCAACCGTATTTCAGCCAAATATAATTTTACTTTATTTTGTTTTTATCTTTTACGGGTTGGTGACCGTAATATCACTCTTTTTACTCGTTTTTAAAACAGTAAAAATTCAGGAATAAATGTTGCCAGATATTTACGTTTTTTAATGCAAATTTTGAAGTGTACCTGCATCAAATACTTAAGTTCACCTTCATCGAATAGTCTCGCACATGTCAGTATAGCTAGCTATGGGAACCAAAATTATATGTTAATACGAATGCTACCTGTTTATTAAATATGAGAATATATAATAGATCTAAACAGCTTAAAATTTTCATCTAAAATGCAATAACAATCATAGACATCGGTGCTATTTTCTTTTGCTAATATACTGTATATATATATATATATAAATATGTATATATACAGTATATATATATATATATATATATATATATATATACACATATATATACATACATACATATATATATATATATATATATATATACATATATATATATATATATATATATATATATATATATATACATATATATATATATACATATATATATATATATATACATATATATATATATATATACATATATATATATATACATATATATATATATATACATATATATATATATATATATATATATATATATATATACATACATACATATATAAACAGTCATATTTTTAAAGCAATCAATATTCTGTTATTCTGTTAAACCTCGATTTTATTCAAATAATTATATCAGGCTTATACTTTTGACGTTTTTTTTTTCATTATTTTTTTTTTTTTCAATTACCTATTTCTTAATTCTGCTATTCACACCACACAGTTCCACTGTTAATAATATTCCCAAAATGCTGAGTTCTTTGTGCAGTTTCTTCAGTCAAATATAATTCTCTAATAGTTCTATTGGTATTTTCCCCACTCAAAAAAAAAAAAAAAAAAAAAAAAAAAAAAAAAAAAAAAAAAAAAAAAACACCACTTGCAAATTATGGCAAGAATTTCATCCTGAAAATCATAACTACAATAATTCCTTCATGTATTCGTTTCATTTAAGAATTAAATTTTTCAATAAGGTTATTTCATTTAGTCAATGAAGGAGTTTCCTATTATATCTTCAATGATTATAGTTAAAAGTTTGCCGTAAATAAAACGGTAAAAATCCTGGAATAAATGTTCCCAGAAATTTACCGTTTTAAAAACGGATATATTGACGCAAAGGAGTAATATTACGGTCACCAACCCGTAAAATATAACCAAAAAAAAGCATGGTAAAATTACGGTCGCCTGTATTTTGCTGAAATACGGCAGAGAACAGTATATTTATTACGGAGAATTTCCGATTAGAATTTGTTTTTATTAAAAGTATATGCTAATGTAGCCCATTTCGTTGTTCGTAATAAACTAATCTTTATTATATATGTTGTGTTTTCTTGTGAAAGATTCTTCCCCCCCCTCTCTCTCTCTCTCTCTCTCTCTCTCTCTCTCTCTCTCTCTCTCTCTCTCTCTCTACATACATTATATATATATATATATTTATAAATATATATATATATATATATATATATATATATATATATATATAATATATATATATATATATGTATATATATATACACACAGTATATATATATATATATATATATATATATATATATATGTATATATATATATATATATATATATATATATATATATATATATATATATATATATATATATATATATATAAAAGCCTGTTTCCTGTTTCTGTCATTTTTTTTTTTCAGTTTAATTTCCCTTCTTCTTCAGCTATCATTTCTCAATTCAATATGATAAAAATTCCCTTATTTTGCTGTGAATGATTAAAGGTAAGAAATTCCTTCAGGGTTTTCAGAAAATCGCTAGCCTTATTACTATTATGATTATTATCACCACTACTACTACTACTGCTAGTACTACTGGTACTACTACTACTACTACTACTACTACTGCTACTACTACATAGCTTCACCTTCAGCGGAAGAGCCACTACGAGAAAAATGCAAAAAGATCCAGATTTTATCACATATACAAAGATATTTACCTGGATTTAATAACCTATATTCTTAGACACGACAAGTTGTTGTTGTTGTTGTTGTTTTTGGTTTTGTTATCTATTTGCTGTTGCAGTCATTGTGTTTTAAAAAAAAAAATTATCAACCTCTGACCCCCTAACCTTGCCTCTAACTAATGACTCTCCCCTCATTACCACCTCTCTCCTTCCGGTTGCACGTTTACTTCCTTGCAGTCGAGATCAAAAGACAAAATTTCCTTCCAAGAATACAATAAAAAGCTTCCCTTTCCCATTCATTCGAATCTTACATCTTTAAGGATTATCGAGACTTTACATCATATATATCCCCTACCTTTCCCCATCCCCTGGGGCACGTCCTGCCCCACCCCCCTGACCTTCCCCCTCCAGTGATGCATTAATCAAATACTTTTCAACAGTTGAAGAATCCGGATTCTTCTTCTTCTTCTTCTTCTTCTCAGCATCCCGTCTCAAAACAGCTATCACCTTTATTGAAAAGACTTTGAAGGATGCTAATCTTCCCTAATTATTTATACCGTTCGTCTACTGATAATGACGTTGCTTTAAGAAGTAATACGAGTCATTAATCATTCTCTCTCTCTCTCTCTCTCTCTCTCTCTCTCTCTCTCTCTCTCTCTCTCTCTCTCTCTCTCTCTCTCTCTCTCTCTCTCCAAGACAGGGACTTCTTTGAGACAATGGTCTTTAACCTCTTTGTAAATTATTCTCTCTTTCTCAAGGACGGTCGTTCTTTAAGACAATTTAGTTGAGCTCTGTTTATTGTTGCGCTCTCTCTCTCTCTCTCTCTCTCTCTCTCTCTCTCTCTCTCTCTCTCTCTCTCTCTCTCTCTCTCTCTCTCTCTCTCAGCAAATTTATATTTCCTCTTTTACGCGATTTTTTATGCTGTAGGAATTGAAGGATTCTCTCTCTCTCTCTCTCTCTCTCTCTCTCTCTCTCTCTCTCTCTCTCTCTCTCTCTCTCTCTCTCTCTCTCTCTCTCTCTCTCTCATGATTATTATTATTCACAAACACGCATACAAAATAGAGGTTCTTTAACGTATATTGCGACTCAGTTTTCACTGATACTTCGATGTCTCCTTGCATAAAAATTGCATGTAATTTTTGATCTTTCCAAAAATAATAATTCCCTCGAAAACGATCATCAATGATCTCATAATCATAGTTCTCAACTGGCTCAAAATGAAAAAAAAAAAAAAAAAATATTAAAAACACATGATGCTATACCAAACTAAACTAAAATATAAAAATTAAATATTACTAGGAATGGATGTGGCAATGAAAAAAAATACGAAAGTGCATCTACGAATATTTTTTTTTCTTTTTAGAACTAGATCAACATTAATAAAAAAATATAAAAACACACGATGCTATATCAAACTAAAATTAAATCTAAAGATGAAATATAACTTGGAATGAATGAGGAAATTAACAAAATAATAATTATAAAAATAATAATTAATAATAATAATAATTATTAATAATAATAAAAATAATAATAATAACAATAATAAAAATAATGATAATAATAACAATAATAATTAAACAGTTACCTACTTCTATAATATTACAATTCATTGTTTAAATATACACACACACACACACACACACACACACTATGAATCATGAAATGAAGGATTTTTTTTTTCCTAATACTGAAAATGAACAATTATTCCCCTCCCCAACATCCATAGACCAAACCCCCCAGAACTTCCTCCTTGGGCCATTGCGTCTCCTAATCCGAGCACGCGAACCGAGATGAAGCTTCCAAACATAATTTTGAATGCATCAAGGAAACCCCTTAATGATGATGATGTTATTCGGGAATTTCCCCTCCTCCAAGATATCCCCCCAAAAAGCCTTCTTGAACTGAATGATGCATTGCAATGTTCTTGGTAGTTTCAGATGATTATATCGTTTCCCAATTTCGGATCGAGTGGGTAAATTTCGCTGCCAAATCCACAGAAATTGCCAAATGTAGTTCGTTGGTGACTTACGGTTGAATAAAACAACAGAGTGAAAATTATTGTTAGTGTACGCACCCTGTCATACATGATGGCTAAATATTAAAATGGATAAGTACACAAGTGCATCACACATTTCACCAGGGTAAGACTATTTCTCCTTTCCTAGCCCAGAAATGGTGAGAACTGAGCCTGGCCGAATATATATATATATATATATATATATATATATATATATATATATATATATATATATATATATATATATACTGTATATATATAACCTGACATATGGTCTTTATTATAAAACCAAATAAATATAATGAATGTATGTGAGAAAATTAACCTGATTATGTTAGGAGATTTTTAACTGTTGCAGAATTTTCAGAATCAAGTCTAACAAGGTGAAGTCAATCCTTGAAGAAAATTTACACCCGATGCAAAACTGATTAGGTTATAGTTTCATAACTTCATTGCTGAAATCTTTAATGGGTAAAGAATTGAAGACAGTTATAAAATTCCATAATTTTGAGAGCTAGATATCTTTTAATAGCAAAGTAACAACTCCAGCTTAATTTTGGCTAGCCAACTATATAAAGATTAATAAATAATTAGGACATTTTGTGCATTAGGTAGTGTCTTATTCAAATGACTTCCAAATATGATTTATATAATTAAATTATATCCATTGAACATTTTCAAAGTATATTACAATGTATTGTATCAGTAAGCCATTTTTACCTTTTACTCTTTCAAAGTAATTTCGTAAGTGTTCTTGACCAAATCTTGAAATTTATGGGATAATTATTTTCGTCTCAGATTTCAGACTTAAGTAAAAGAGCTTTCCGTAACACAAAAAAAAAAAAAAAAAAAAAAAAAAAACTCGCATATACCGATACAGTAATGAACAATACAGACGATTTTTTAAAATAAATTCCTATAAATATTCAAAAATTAATTTTAGCGACATTAGGTAGAGGATCATTTAGAAATGCTAAAGAGAATAGTTCATTAAAAAATTAAGACTAATTTTTCATAAGGATAAAATACCTTGTAGAATTGGGGGTTTTAAACTAGATCAAAAGTCACTGAAGTTATAATTTAACTTTTTCTATATCAGCTCTCTTATACATTTTCCTAATCGGCTCTCATTTACATTTAATATATATCAGCTCTCATTAACACATCTTCCATCATCTCTCATTTACACATCCTATATCAGCTCTCATTCACATGCCCTATATCAGCTCTCCTTTACATGTCCTATATAAGCTCGCCTTTACACATCTTACATTAGCTCTCATTTACACATCCTATATCATCTCTCATTTATATGCCCTATATCAGCTCTCCTTTACATATCCTATATAAGCTCTCATTTACACATCTTACATTAGTTCTCATTTACACATCCTGTATCAGCTCTCATTCACATATCCTATATAAGCTCTCATTTACACATCCTATATCAATCCTCATTCACATGTCCTATATCAGCTCTCATTTAAACATCCTATATCAGCTCTCATTTAAACATCCTATATCAGCTCTCACTTACATGTCATATATCTGCTCTCATATTTTACAAGTCCTATATCAGCTCTCATTTACAAATCCTGTATCAGCTCTCATTAGCATGTCCAATGCAAGTTATTATTTACCTGTCCGATAACAATTACAATTCAGATATCCTATATAAATTTCAAATGTCATTGCCAAGTCCTTTGTCACTTGTCACGAGTTCTATATTAACTTTCATTTAACTGACTTATATAAATTTTCCTGTATATGTACTGTACAAATTGTTCATTCATGGGGAGTTATTATGTACAGATCTACAAGAATTCTAAAAACCATAAGTATTCTATCCGTATAATCAACTATAAAAACTGATCGTTTCATAATGACTTGAGTGTTACCTCATAAATAAAAACTATATTCTTAAAACAAGCATTTCATTGACCAAATTTTATGTTTCTGTAAAACTTGTCTTTTCTGAATATTATCTGAAATGATTTAAAATCTTGAATTAATCAATTCTAATAGTCAGGCCTTCTCCATTATGAGGCTCAACACTACGCAGTACTCTAGAAGTTTTATTCCAGCTGTGACCACGTTGTGGAAAGATCTCCCTGAACGGGTAGTGGAATCAGTAGCACTTCAAAAGTTCAAAATGGCAACAAATGTTTATCATGCTGAACAGGCTGACATAATCCTTTTTATAGTTTATATATGAAATGTCTGTTTTAATGTTGTTAATGTTTTTTAAAATATTTAATTTTAATTGTTAATTACTTCTTATATCGTTTATTTATTTCCTAATTTCCTTTCCTCACTGAGCTATTTTTCTCAGTAGGGCTTATAAAATATTACTTTTCCAAATAGGGTTGTAGCTTAGCTAGTAGTAGTAATAATAATAATAATAAAAATAATAATAATAATAATAATAATAATATCATTTGAATCGGACGGATGCGTCATTTTCGAACAGATTTGATATTCAAGATAACTTGGATAGGTAACTAGAAAATATGTGGCTATTTCTCACGACAGTTATTTACATGGGTTATTTTATTAAGAAAAACAATCATTACAACTGTTGTAGTTTATTCATTTCCTTATTTCCTTTCCTCACTGGGCTATTTTCCCTAATGGAGTCCTTAGGATTATAGCATCCTGCTTTTCCAACCATGGTTGTAGCTTGGATAATAATAATAATAATAATAATAATAATAATAATAATAATAATAATAATAATAATAATAATCACAGAAGGAATGAAGAATATATATATATATATAACGTTCACTCAATTACAGCTGTAAATTTTATATTTCAAAACACAACAAGAATCAGAAAAATCTCGATTTTTGCTCCTTCAGGACATTTGGATAGCAATTCTATTCCCTAGACACCATAAACTAAATGACTAATACTATTATATGTGAAAATTTCAGCTTATATAGACTAACATTATTATTATTATTATTATTATTATTATTATTATTATTATTATTATTATTATTATTGTTATTATTATTATTATTATTTTAAGCATGAAAAATCCAATTATATATGTAGCATATTTAAAAAATACAATGTATAAAAATATGAAAATTTTATATCCAAGATTCTTGGCAACAGCATAGTGGTTATTATCATTATTATTATTATTATTATTGTTATTATTATTATTAACCCTAGATGGAAAAGCAAGATGCTATTATAATCATAACGGCTAAAACAAAGAAAAATAGCCCGGTGATTATAGGTTATAGGAAATAAAGAAATAAATAAACTACAAGAGAAGTAATGGATACTCAAAATAAAATATTTTATGAACAGTAAGATTTTAAAATAGACCTTTCGTATATAAACTTTAAAAAGAGACTTATATCAGCCTGTTCAACATAAAAACATTTGCTATAAGTTTGGACTTTTGAAGTTCCACCGATTCAACTCCCTGATTAGGAAGATCATTCCACAACTTGGTCACAGCTGAACTAAAACTTCTAGAATACTGTGTAGTATTGAACCTTATAATGGAGAAGGCATGATTATTGGAATTAATTATCGAGGTTTCTGTAGTTCGACGACCCAAGGATTTAGAAATAGACGTACTACGACAGGTATAATTTTCAGATCTTCGCGATTAGAGAATTTTTAGCACTTGAGTACACTCGGGTTCTCTATTCTATCTTATTTCTCTACTGTTTTTTTCTCTATTTTTATTTTAAGTTTTTGATAATTTAACCATACAAAATTATTTTAATGTTGTTACTGCTCCTAAAGTATTTTATTTCAATTGTTCATTACTTCTTTTGCAGTTTATTTATTTCCTTACTTCCTTTCCTCACCGGCCTGTTTTTCCAAGATGGAGACCTTGAGCTTATAGAATCCTGCTTTTCCAACTAAGGTTGTAGCTTAGCTATTAATACTAATAATACTAATAATACTAATACTAGCACTAATACTAATAAATAATAATAATAATAATAATAATAATAATAATAATAATAATAATAACAATAATAATAATAATAAAGTTCTCATTATATATCTGAGTAAAATTTTTCTTTATCTGAAGATGCTCAGAGTGAAGCATATAGAATCTAGATATATTTCAAGACGTTGCATAATATCTAAACAAAAAATCTAAAGTCTATGCTTGCCAGACCTACCAGTGTTTCTGGGGAATTTTTAGAGATTAACTTCAAAGTGAAATCCGTATTTGTGAGATTTTTAAATCACCGAGAATTTCGGAGGCTAAACAAACTCGGCCTATTCATTGTTTATTATTATTATTATTATTATTATTATTATTATTATTATTATTATTATTAAATGCTAAGCTACAACCCTAGTTGGAAAAGCAGGATGCTATAGGCCCAGGGGCTCCAACAGGAAAAATAGCCCAGTGAGGAAAGGAAACAAGGAAAAATAAAATATTTTAAGAATAGTAACAATATTAAAATAAATATTTCCTATATAAACAATAAAAACTTCAGCAAAACAAGAGGAAGAGAAACTAGATAGAACAGTGTGCCCGAGTGTACCGCAAGCAAGAGAACTATAACCCAAGACAGTGGAAGACCATGGTACAGAGGCTATAGCACTACCCAAGACTAGAGAACAATGGTTTGATTTTGGAGTGTCCTTCTCCTAGAAGAGCTGCTTACCATAACTAAAGAATTTTCAGAGGTTGAAGTTACAAAATTATGAATTTTTCCTGACTTTCTACATGCGGCAATGCTTGAGATGTTATAAGAACAAGGTTTGAATGTCCTTGATCTAGTCATATAATTTTAAGAATTTTCGTCATATAAGAACGCACGAGAAAATTTAGATTATATTTATTTTAAAGATTTTTCCCAAAATAAAAAAGACCCAACTGAAAAAAATACAGCAACAATAAGGATCATCAATATTGAACTTTCATATTTTATTGTCAAGGTATATTTACGTTGTTTTAAAAATGTGTTGTTGATAAAACATCCTATTCTTACTTTTTCGTGATTGATAAAAAAAAAAAATCAGCAAAGAGATTATGATAATGATGATGATTATAAAGAGGATAATGAATATTTCTCAACGGACAAAATCACTACTTATAATATATACTCTATTTTTTTACGGAACATACCTTGCAACTTTATATAAAATGATTGCCTGATGACTTTTTTTCTTTTGGCTTTTTTATAAAAATATCATTTTGCAAATGTCTGAAACTTATTTTTCCGAAATTAGTTTTCTAACGTCGCGATAATGAATAAATATTTTAATGATTGATAAAATAAAAAAAATAACATTATATAATAAAATAAGTTCTTACAATCTTGCGTCCTCATCTCCAAAAAGAGAAGTTATTCTAAAGAAAATGCTATTGAGTGTTTTCAGTTAAAATTTTGGGGAAAAAAAGCGAGAGCTCTTTAAACCTTCTATAAGGATGCTTATGCACGCACACATACACATCCATACACACACACACACATTTTATATATATATATGTATATATATACATATATATATATAGATATAGATATACATAAATATATACATATATGAATATATATATATATATATATATATATATATATATATATATGTGTGTGTGTGTGTGTGTGTGTGAGTGTGTGTGTGTATGAGTAGAAATCACGAAACCGGACACCTGATATATAATACGAATAATAACCAAGTATGGGAGAGAAAACAATTGATTGGAGTTACAACTTTCATGTTATTAGTGA
>NC_090757.1:46772392-46774892 GCF_036898095.1 Palaemon carinicauda | reverse complement strand
TGTTTGAGTACATGCTTACCGGTATGTATATATATATATATATATATATATATATATATATATATATATATATATATATATATATATATCTACATACACGGTCCACCCTAAAACCAAGGAAAAGTCCTTCAAAAAGAAGGGAACCGTGCTTACTCCCATAGATAAATTAAAAAATAGCACGTTAATAGAAAAATATATACGCATCAACATATATATATATATATATATATATATATATATATATATATATATATATATATAGTATATATATATATATATATATATATACACTGTGTATGTATATATATATATATATATATATATATATATATATACTGTGTATGTATATATATACATATATATATATATATATATATATATATATATATATATATACTGTGTATGTATATATATATATATATATATATATATATATATATATATATATATATCTACATACACGGTCCACCCTAAAACCAAGGAAAAGTCCTTCAAAAAGAAGGGAACCGTGCTTACTCCCATAGATAAATTAAAAAATAGCACGTTAATAGAAAAATATATACGCATCAACATATATATATATATATATATATATATATATATATATATATATATATATATATATATATACACTGTGTATATATATATATATATATATATATATATATATATATATATATATATATACTGTGTATGTATATATATACATATATATATATATATATATATATATACTGTGTATGTATATATATATATATATACATATATATATATATATATATATATATATATATATATATATATATATATATATATATATATATGGTAAATACTCTACCTCCTGCTAATATGTAGAGAATAAACACATAGGATCTTGGTTATTATTGTGAGTGCTAGCAAAGGGATTTGTACTAGTAAACCTTCAAGCAAATATGATGTCTAAACGTATAATGTGTACAGAATTCTGAAAGAGACAATTATGTATACAGAACAATTTAGTGTTTTATTGTTCCTAAAATGTACGCATATATTAATAATTACTCTATTCTCAACGTAATAATGATGATAATAATAATGATAATAATAATAACAATAATAATAATAATATTAAAAATAATAAGCGCATTAGTCAAATGAAAATTATATTTCTAGATAATAATAATAATAATATTAATAATAATAATAATATTAATAATAATAGTAATAACTAAAATAATAACAATAGTAATAATAATGATGATGATGAGAATAATAATAATAATAATAATAATAATAATAATAATGATCAGTTAAATGAAAATTATATGTAAACATATATACCGCTTAAAAATATAGTTATCAAATCATGATGAAATATTCATTATTCCAATCTATAAATGGTGAAAAAATTCAAAATGGCTGATATATTTTGGCATTCTTTCTTTATTCACATATAATCAATATGTTTCAATTGAAATCTCATTATCTCTCACTATCATATTGAAAGTGATTCTTTTTCAACAATCCAATCCATCCGTTATCATCACTATCATCAATTATTAAAAGCGTCCATCTCTATTTAACTTCATCACCATCATCGTTGTTCACTACATTATATAAAATTCACACCATCGTTGACGTTATCATCAACAACATGAATATAAATTATCTTCCGAAAAAAAGAAAAAAAAAATTCCTCATCATCATTATTAATCACCATCAGTCATCACAACCTATCATTACTATGACTCATCAACCTTCTCACCATTCTTATGAAATACCTCTACATCATAATTATCATCATCGCCGCTTCCTATCATCAGTCATAATCAACTGATCATCATATCATTATCAGATATAATCTATTATTCAACCATTCTGCATTTTCACCATTAGAATAAATATTCATTTAGGATCCTCATCCTTCATTTCATCTACATCACGTTCATATTCATCATGATCATCACCATCAACACCATGCTTCTCATATTCATCATGCTCCACCATCCCAGGTTTCATACCCTTCACCCTCGCAAAATATATTACTGTTAAAACGTCCTTTTAAAAACCCCCTTTACCATTGGGTCCTACGCTCAGATCTCACGACTCAAACAGCCCTAATAAAACGAAAAGGTATCTCTCTCTCTCTCTCTCTCTCTCTCTCTCTCTCTCTCTCTCTCTCTCTCTCTCTCTCTCTCTCTCTCTCTCAACCAAAAAGGTTTTATCATGAATTTGTGCACGGGCCCTATCGGCTGCCATTAGCAACGGCTATGAACTTGCCCCCTTCTCACTTGGATCATAAAAAATCATGAAAATGGGGTCTCTCTCTCTCTCTCTCTCTCTCTCTCTCTCTCATCCTGCTGTCTAGCTAGCTGACTGCCTGCCTGCCTGCCTGCCTGCCTGCCTGCGCGCTCTCTCGCGCGCCATGCACAGATGCCAAGGGGTCATGTATAGCCATGCGCTGGAAGGCCAACTGAAGGTCACGCTATAAACGTACGCCCTTCAGGAGCGATCATGGGCG
>NC_090757.1:46742392-46744892 GCF_036898095.1 Palaemon carinicauda | reverse complement strand
TATTTAGCAAATCCTTGAATCTCATGTCCTTTTTTTCCTGAAACCCAACAGCCACTGGCACCCGTTTATAGCTAGTTGGTATATATATATATATATATATATATATATATATATATATATATATATATATATATATATATATATATATATGTTTATATATATATATATATACATATATACATATAAAAATATAAACATATATATATATATATATACACATATATACATATATATCCATATACATTATATATATATATTATATATACACATATATATACATATATACACATACATATATCAAAAATGTATCCTTACCATCAAGGTTGTAATCAAGGTGACGATACTTCATATTAATAATATTAACACCACTTCCCAATTAAAAAAAAATGTATTGTAAAATACCACAAATACCAACACTAAATTAATCACATGTAAATTAGTTTTTCTTTCCCAACTTCTTATAGATGAAGTCATAAAAACAAAGGAATTAATCTATAGAAATCTTTAAAGCAATACCTGGCAGCTCCCCAACCCCAGATGGTCATCTCTATATGTTTCTGACGAATTACAGATGATGTGATCAGGCTTACTAATGATCTAACCAGGGTATAACCTGAGAAGTTTTCAAAGTTAATGAGAATGTAAATTAAAAGTATCATTCAAAACATCAGCAGGTTAAAATAATAAAAGTCTAAGGAACCCTGAACCACTATTTCAAGTTCAAGGAGTCATTAAATAATGATAATAACAATAATAATAATAAAAATAACAATAATTATAATAATAATAACAATAACAATATTAATAATAATAATATCAACAATCATCATCATCATCATCCTCTCCTCCTACGCCTATTGACGCAAAGGGCCTCGGTTGGATTTCGCCAGTCGTCTCTATCTTGAGCTTTTAATTGAATACTTCTCCATTCATCATTATCTACTTCCCACTTCATAGTCCTCAGCCATGTAGGCCTTGGTCTTCCAACAATTCTAGTGCCTTGTGGAGCCCAGCTGAACGATTGGTGAACTAATCCCTCTTGGAGAGTGCGAACAGCATGGCCAAACCATCTCCACGAACCCATGATCTCATCCACATATGGCCCTCGAGTAAACTCCAATAATAATAATAATAATAATAATAATAATAATAATAATAATAATAATAACAAAAACAACGAAGGTAGGAACTTGAATCACCCCAGGACTTGCGCTGAAGAACAAGCTACTTGAAAGAGCACATACAGTATAGAGGTAAGCGATGGATTTCTTACGCTATAAACCACCAGTTTCTGTAGACATTGATTCACAAAATAATAATCATTACTAGTATTATTATATTATATTATATTATACCTTGGAAACTGAAGGAATTGACATACTGTAAGATCTACTCATATAAACTATTTTGAAACCTTCATGTTTTGACGTCAAACTGACAGATAGAAAGACATAAAAAAGGAGAATCTTTCTCCTTCCCAGAAAGGCCATAAACAAGTAAAAACTATAGTTTCTCCTCTTCCTCAGAAAGACATAAAAAAGGAAAAACTATAGTTTCTCCTCCTCTACAAAAAGACATAAAAAACTATAGTTTCTCCTCCTCCTCCTCCTCAGAAAGACATATAAAAAACTATAGTTTCTCCTCCTCCTCCTCCTCCTCCTCAGAAAGCCATATAGTTTTTCTTTCTCCTCCTCAGTAAGACATAAAAAAACTATAGTTTCTCCTCTTCTTCCTCAGAGAGATAAAAAAGGAAAAACTATAGATTTTCCTCTTCCTCCTCCTCCTCAGAAAGACATATAAAAGGAAAAACTAGTTTCTCCTCCTCATCCACTTCCTCCCCAGGAAGACATAAAAAAGGAAAAACTATGGTTTGTCCTCCTTCTCCTCAGAAAGACATAAAAAAAGGAAAAACTATAGTTTCTCCTCCTTCTCAGAAAGACATTTAAAGAGAAAAACTATAGTATCTCCTCCTCCTCAGAAAGACATTAACAGGAAAAACTATAGTTTCTCCTCCTCCTCCTTAGAAAGACATGAAAAAGAAAAACTACAGTTTCTTCTTCTTCTCCTCCTCCTCCTCCTCCTCCTCCTCCTCCTCCTCCTCCTCCTCCTCCTCCTCCTCCTCCTCCTCCTCCTCCCCTTTTATCCAATCGAAGCAAATGCAGCAACACCTTAATTAACATCTGTTGAGAAGATTAATCTACTTCGTAAAAGGAGCCATTCATCTTCGCATTAAGGCTATGCGCACCCATTTAATAAAGGCAGCAGGAAAAAAGAAATACAGGACGAATTAATCTCTTTTGTGCATGCGGAAGAGGTCTGCCTTCAAACAAACTTGCCGTGCTCTGAAATCGCCTTGTATAACTCCCTTGCGATCGCAATTGTTCATAGAAGAGTACATTCACGTATGTGCATACATACGCTTATGCATATACACTATACATGGATGCATATACATACGTATACCGTACTCACACATGCATGCACAAGTAAAATGACTTGA
>NC_090757.1:46734892-46737392 GCF_036898095.1 Palaemon carinicauda | reverse complement strand
AGATTACAGACGATTCCAAAGTACTGTAACTGTATGCACATTTCACATAGCACATTATCCATTTCAACAAATGTGTAGGGCACCCAGAAAAGAATGTGTAGATCCCAGATTTATCATTCACGAGGGACATTCTGGTTGAAACTTCAAAAACTTTCACAGACTCGTACGGCAAAAGATATGGAGGCTTTTCAAAAATGCGCAACAGTCTCCAATACATCTTTACTTTCAGAACTTAAAATTATATATATATATATATATATATATATATATATATATATATATATATATATCATAGTATATATATATAATATATATATATATATATATATATATATATATCATAATATATATATATAATATATATATATATATATATATATATATATATATATATATATATATATATATATATATATATATATATATATACTGCATATATACATACACACACACATATATATATATATACATATACATATATATATATATATATATATATATGTATATGTATATATATACACACACACACACACACACACATATATATATATATATATATATATATATATATATATAATGTTCACATGCATGAGTAGATATATAAGTTCCTAAATGATAACTTATGTACTGTATATTTTTACAGACAAATTTTTCATCAACGCATAAAATATCTATTTTTCTTATATACTACTACTACTACTACTGAGCAGAACTACATATATCCTTCTTTAGATCACCTACATATCACAAAAGATTAATTTATTCATTCTTTATTTCACGAAATAAAACATTTAAGATTATGGAAAAAGGCAGCGGTTTATCCATATTAAAAAGTTTTAATAAAAATAACTCGAATAATTTAAGTTTCAAAGTTGCACCAAATGTTTTCATGTTGAACAGGCTGACATAAGTCTTTTTATAGTTTATATATGAAATATCTTTGATGTTATTGCTTTTGAAATATATTAATTGTTCATTATTTCTTACATTTTTTATTTATTTCCTTTACTGACAGGTCTATTTTTCCCGGTAGGAGCCCTTGGGCATATAGCATCTTGCTTTTCCAACTACTACTACTACTACTACTACTACTACTACTACTACTACTACTACTACTACTACTACTACTATTAATAATAATAATAATAATAATAATAATTAAAAAAAATAAATAATAATAAATAAATAAATAATAATAATAACCGTCTATAATTGTTTTATCAAAGAAGGCCAAAGCAAAGAAATAGATAATACATATTAATAGCAATAATAATCACTAGAAATACAACTAATGCATTTCTCACCTTCCCTCTTTCAAACTATACCAGACAGTCGTCTTTAAGCATCAAGTGAAAAAAAAATACCAGACGATAAATAATCCCATTCATAATAGATTAAAAGTTCACTGATCAAAACTACAAGAGATAGAACCGGACGAAAATCCACCCTGGCCAGCCACGTCGCCTTAATATAATCAGAAGATATAAAAGATAATTAATTTACATATCAAATGATGTGTTTGTTAAAGGGACCAGACACGAAGAAGCTTAACGGATCATAGTACGTCAAATCACGTGACTCGGGCAATAAACTAACAATTAAGGGGACTAAAAAAAAAGGGCAATTAGAATTTAAAGACTTCCCTCTTTATAAAGGCAGGACTTTTTAATGGAGGAACAGGAAGCTAATGAAGAAAAGTCATGCAAAAGGGAAAAGATAAAAAAGAAAACAACCAAAGGAAGACAATTAATGCAACGTCAAGACGGAGGTTCGAAGACTATATCTCCTTAAAAGATAATTGAATTAATTCAGGAAGAAGGAATATGCAGATGATTCCATACAACATAAAGGTGGCATGAATTATTGGTAATGTACCCTAAAGAGTATATGTTCTCCTTTCTTTCAAATTAGATTATATATATATATATATATATATATATATATATATGCATATATATATATGCATATATATATATATGCATATATATATATATATATATATATATATATATATATATATATAAATCAGCTGCATAGGAACTTTTCTCTTTTTTAATCTATGCAAATTAGAATATATCAAATAAAAAAAATCAGATGCATAGGAACTTTTTTTTTTTTAATCTATGTTTAAGAATTGGAATATGTAAGGGTGGATGCAAGTTTATTTACGATCTATGTATGCGTGTTTGCAAGTAGAAAAAATTAGTGTGGCCTATCATTCACCATAATACATACAATTTTGCTAGAAAGTTCAATGTGGCCATGACTCACAGTAAATGTTTCAAATAGTTCTTGTATGTAAATACTATATCTGTATTGCGCACAGTATTGTGTCATACTTGTAATTATTATATATTATGTTATATACAATTATATTATTTACAAAGGCATAGGAACCTCTGCCCTTTCTTAATCTATGTTTGTATTGAAATATGTAAGCGTGGATGTAAGTTTATGTACGATTTATGTATGTATGTTTGCAAGCAAGAGAATGAATGTG
>NC_090757.1:46714892-46719892 GCF_036898095.1 Palaemon carinicauda | reverse complement strand
TATATATATATATATATATATAATTTGATTGGGGATGAGTTTCTGGGAAACTTACTTGAATTTTTATATTTCAAAACTATCATTGAATTTCATATATCCAAAAAAAAAAAAAAATCTACCGGAAAAAAGAACGCGATAGCAAGGTAAAAATAAAAAATAAAAATAAATTTCAGTAAATAAAACGATAAATATAAAGTGAATAAGGGATTAATAACCTTCTTTAAGTATGAAATTTGGATATTAATATAAATATGAATAACAAACGCCAATTATGTAAAAATAAAAATAATGAATTTAGGTGTAAAATAATGGATTATTGACAAAGAGAACCTATGAATTTTGAATTTTCAGAAAAAAAAAAATAATATGCTTTGGTCAATGAAAGACTTCAATCATGAAGCGACGTCTCCCAGAGGAACTATTTATAATTCATATGTAACATAAATAGGGTTTACTTACAAAAAAGTATATTACTATTATTATTATTATTATTATTATTATTATTATTTATTATTATTATTATTATTATTATTATTATTATTATTATTATTATTACTTGCTAAACTACAACCCTAGTTGGAAAAGCAGGATGCTATAAGCCAGAAGGCCTTCGACAGGGGAAATAGCAATTTGAGGATAGGAAATAAGGGAAAACTAAATAAGAAGTTTAAGAACAATAACAGCAATAAAACAAATCTTTTCTATATTAACAATAAAAACTTGAAAATAACAAGAGGAAGAGAAATAAGATGGAATAGTGTGCCTGAGTGTATATCACAGTACAGTTGCAAGTGGGAACAACTTTCACACTAACCCAACATGGTAATAAATCTGTCTTGTTACCTCCGCCAATAAAGTTGGAAGGAGGTTATGTTTTCGGCCCTGTTTGTGTGTGTGTGTGTGTTTGTTTGTGAACAGCTTCCAGGCCACAATTTTAATCGTAGAGCAATGAAACTTGCAGTGATCAACTACTATGTAAAAAGCTGGGAATGTTTAAATTTTGGAAGGTCCAGGTTAATTGTCAAGGTTAACCGTCAAGCAAAATGTCCAATTCTATTATTCAGCCGTAATTTGGGTCATAGTTGTCACAGACTTCAAACTTGGTTCATATTTGAGTGTATGAAAATCCCCGCCAATTAATACATGTTTAAGGTCAAAGGTCAAGGTCAAGGTCAAGAAATAAGCTGCCTCGGCAGAGCTATGCGCTCTACTGTGTGCCCCTCGAGTTAATTTTGCTTTCGTAGGTTCCATGAAACATTTCATCAGGTCCGAATTTCCGATATAAAAGTCTAAGGAAAAGGTTATCCTGGTTTCAATTGCGAGGACCAATTTCTGGAAAATTATCTAGATTTTTCAAAGTAAAATATAAAGTAAAAATATACAATATCCCGACCAACTGCTAACCTTACCAGGTTCTTGTGCACTGGACTGAAATCGATGAAAAAATTGCAAAATTCTAACAAAATTTTAAAACTATATCTATTGTATATATAAAATCACTGACGTAAAAAAATGGAAAATGAAGTAAACTGAATAGATCTAGTGAAAATATGCATGAAATTGTATTGGCTTCCCAAAAATACCTATGTAAATAATGCTCACAAATGGCAGTTTGACTGAAGTTAACTTGAAATTAATCCATATAGCCCTAAACTCAAAAGTTCTTAAATAGCTTCTCTCCTATCACTGTAAACGTTTAGTCTAAAAAATGTATTTATTTTGTTAAAAAATAATTTAATAACCTGGAATATATAACGGACAAAAAATAATAAAATTACATCTAAATTAGCAGACGAGCCTGCTCTTCTGAGGCAAAGGGGAATCACAGTTCCACTCTGAAAATTACGAGGAAAAATAAAAAAAATTTTGCTTCAAAGGCATGAAATGGCCAGTGATATAGGGTGTGTAGACCTATACTCTATACTGTAATACAAATAACAAACAAGAAAGTAAATGTAATAAGGAAAAGTGAGTTGCCGGAGAAGGAATGGGAGGAAGCATATTATGAGAAAGTAAAAGAAATTGTCCCAAGAGGAGAAAGGATGAAGTCATGGAGTCAGTAGGAAGTGTCCAAGGATATTGATGAAGTCATGGAGTCAGTAGGAAGTGTTCAAGGATTTTGATGAAGTCATGGAGTCAGTAGGAAGTGTCCAAGGATATTGATGAAGTCATGGAGTCAGTAGGAAGTGTTCAAGGATTTTGATGAAGTCATGGAGTCAGTAGGAAGTGTCCAAGGATTTTGATGAAGTCATGGAGTCAGCAGGAAGTGTTCAAGGATTTTGATGAAGTCATGGAGTCAGTAGGTAGTGTTCAAGGATTTTGATGAAGTCATGGAGTCAGTAGGAAGTGTTCAAGGATTTTGATGAAGTCATGGAGTCAGTAGGAAGTGTTCAAGGATTTTGATGAAGTCATGGAGTCAGTAGGAAGTATTCAAGGATTTTGATGAAGTCACGGAGTCAGTAGGAAGTGTTCAAGGATTTTGATGAAGTCACGGAGTCAGTAGGAAGTGTTCAAGGATTTTGATGAAGTCACGGAGTCAGTAGGAAGTGTTCAAGGATTTTGTAAGAAATAATAAAATCAGAAATTAGTGGAATGTAGACATATGTGTTTTAGTATAGAGTTAGAAATTTTATTTTTTTTTAAAGTACAGTTCTATGATAAAAGAACAGATTTTGTAGGGCAGTCAGAGGTAAAGTGTGAGACGAATATGGCAGTTACTAAATACAACAGAGGTAAGATCATTAGTAAGAGTACAGAGAAAAAGTATGTTTGATAGTGGTGTAAATAAAGTGGTAGGGGAACGAGCCAAAGTATATCGGTACCTATGAAGTTTGCAGAGAGATGCTGTAGGAAGTGGAAGCCGAGTTACATAAGATTCAGAAGAGTAATGAGAGGATGGGAATGATTGTGGAAGTGACGATGAAGATGTAAGAAAAATTATCGGGAGGTTGAAGAAAGGAAAATAATTGTGGAAGTGACGATGAAGATGTAAGAAAAATTATCGAGAGGATGAAGAAAGGAGAATAATTGAGGAAGTGAAGATGTAAGAAAAATTATTAAGAGGCTTAAGAAAGGAAACACACGAGGAATTGTTATGATTACAAGTAATACGCTGCAGTAGTTGTTTGTAAGGTATGTTTGTTTCAGTAATAGATCTAAGACGATGAAGGCGAATAGAATTATAGGGAATACAATTTCTTAGCAAATTACATTTATTAACATGCCAGGGATGTTATAGGTTATGAGTTGGATTCATAAAGTAATCAGACAACAGAGAAGGATTCATAAAGGTATAGGCAAGGAAAAGGATACAAGGTTATTTGCAATCGAACAAAAGGATAAGACGTTTTAAAGTAAAGGGAACCTTTGTGTCTCTATACATGGGCAAAGAAAAGTATTGAGAGAAACTAAATAGAAGCAAAATAGAAGTAAAAGGGATAGTTGTTCAGGCAAAAGGTTACGGGGTGTAATTAGAAAACAATTATGATGAAAATGAAATGTATTAGAATATGAAGGCCTGCAAGGGAATGGTTTGTTCAATATCTTTATGAATGGGGTGAAAAATAGGGAAGCTAATTGGAAATGGATAACTAATGTTGTTGGATAAGAAAATGAGTTGTGAATAGGATGTGGATTGGTTGCGGTTAACACATGATGACTCACTGTTTGGGGACACTAAAGATAGATTCCAGAGGAGAGTTTAAAAGTGTCTGGAGGATGAGTATGCTCCCAGTAAAGTGACCTACAAAAAGGTGATCTGAAAAAAAAAAAAAAAAAAAAAAAAAAAGACCTCCACCACGGCATCTTATTACTCGAAACTCCCTTTTCCCACAATGAACTTGGCCCGTAGGTCTATTTGAAGTCTGTGTGACAACCATGTGCGAATTTGGGGTTGACTTTAGGGATTAATTCGGCCAACCTTGACCTCTGACCTAAGCCTCTCACAATTGAATAACTTCCACGTCTATACATAACAATTTACCCCCGAAAGTTTCACAACTCTATGATCAAATCGTGGCAAGGAAGTTGTTCTGAAAAGAGGTAATTACTCAAGACAAGACCAGGGGGAGGTTCAGTACAAAGAGATATCTGTTTGTTCACATTTCTTCAAGTAATTCGTGCCCTGAAGAAGTTTGAATACATAAGAACCGTTGAATTCTGAATCTATGCCTTGTCTTTTTTTGCGGCTATTACTTATTCCTGTTTGTGTGTGTGCATACATAACCTTTCAAATTCGTTGGCGGAGGTAATATATAAAACGAGAGGGTTGGAATGTAAAGTATAAATGGATTGTAAAACCGACTATCCTTCACAGCAATGAAGTATGGATGTTGAATTTTAATTAAATGTAAATGTTTGAAGCTGCTGATTAACTATTCCATGGTATATAAATTATAAGAATAATTAATAGAGTGGGAAATTAAGAAATAGTGTGTCCCACTAGGTGAAAAGGGAGGAATAAAGTATTCTAAGCAATTCAACTGTGTAGAATGGATAGAAAATAATAAAAAAAAACTATTTTATTCCAAAGTGTTAATAGGAAAAAGTAGAAGACCCAAAAATAAAATTAGTGATAAAACCTAATTTAAAAAATAAATTCTGATAAGATAGATCACGTGTATACGTAAGATAAAATAGGATTGATTGCTGCAAAGTGCGTAGTGGGTTCGAAGTGTTGCTAAAGTGTATTTCGAGTAGGAGAATGAAGTAACTAACGCTGTGGAAGATTTACCGCACAAGAAGTTCATCCATAAATGATTCAGCAGTTGTGAATAAAAGCTGTAAAGACATACGTAGTCCTACTGTAGAACCAATATCCAATAAGGAAAAAAACTGAATATACAATAAATATAGATATTATATATATATATATATATATATATATAAACGGCAACGGCATATGCAGTTCTACTTTGGAACCAATAACCAATAAAAGAAAAAACTGAATATACGAGAAATCTGATATATATATATATATATATATATATATATTAGTCAGA
>NC_090757.1:46702392-46704892 GCF_036898095.1 Palaemon carinicauda | reverse complement strand
ATATATATATATATATATATATATATATATATATATATATATATATTAAAATCTGAAGCCTGACTATGAGGTATTTCTCGTTAACTTGAATAATGAAAAAAGGAATAAACTATGACTGCAAATTTAATTTACAATTTAATTCGATTGAAAGAGTAGGCCTAAGCAAGAAGATGTAATCATCATCTAGAACAGGCACTCGGTACTGCGCATACCTTCGCCAATATTATGCATATCACAACATAGGCAATTGAGTTATTAACATTATTATTATTATTACTAGCCAAGCTACAACCCTAGTTGGAAAAGCGAGATGTTATAAGCCCAAGGGCTCCAACAGGGAAAAAATAGCCCAGTGAGGAAAGGAAATAAGGAAATAAATAAATGATGGGAACAAACTAACAATAAATCATTCTAAAAACAGTAACAACGTCATGCACATTTGACACTAGTTTCATGGATATCGGATTAAAATTTACCCCGATATAGCAAATAGACGTTTGTGACCTTTTCGTGACATTGACCTTTGACCCAATCCCTCCCATAATCTAATCAAATTATCCTCAGGTCATGGCCAGTCATCCATCAATTTTCGTGAGATTCGGTCAAATAGTTTTTGAGTTATGCATATTTCAATTACACAGACACACATACAAACCAATAAATACATGCGCCTACCAAAACTTAAACCTTCGCAAAGATGTTGGCGAATGTCAGGAGTATAAACAATGTAGGTTTAGGCATCGACTAATGAATGAAACAGTTAGTTGTTTATGGATAGAAAAGGTATATAATGAATTGATAGGATGTTAACGATGGCTTATATATTGGGTATTTGAAATATTATAGGCAAATATAATATTTTAGATTTTGCAAACTTAAAGAGACTTTATCACAAAAAAAAAAAAAAAAAATTAATTTGTACTCCAGTATGACACAGTATTCTAGAAGTTTTATTCCAGCTGTTACCAAGTTGTGGAATAATCTTCCTAATCGGGTAGTTGATTCAGTAGAACTTCAAAAGTTCAAAGTTGGAGCTAAAGTTTTTATGTTGACCAAGCTGACATGAGTCTTTTTATTGTTTATATATGACTTCTGTTTTTGACGTTGTTAATAGTTTATATAGGACATATCTGTTTTGACGCTGTTACTCTTTTTAGAATGATATATTGTCAATTTATTCTCGTCATTTATTTATTTCCTTATTTCCTTTCCTCACTGGGCTATTTTTCCCTGTTGGCGCCCTTGGGCTTATAGCATCTTGCTTTTCCAACTAGGGTTCTAGCTTGGCTAGTAATAATAATTAAAAATAATAATATAAATTACTTTCAATATATTCATAGGTACAGTGACGAGTTAACTCAAGTAAAAGATCAAATATGTAGGACCTAATGTCAGGAGATGATGTTTTAGTTTGTGATATTAAAGAGATACTACAGCAGATGGTGGGATACCTTCCTTAGACGTGCTGCTTAGAATAGTTGAAACTAAATTTTACCATGAATGGGGTTTTGATAAAAGATGAATTCCAAGCTGGAGTTGTGGAATTTGCAAGTTGACTGATTCATATAACTCTTTGATAGAGACTTTGATGGATGAGGTTAGGTTGATTATTATTAGCTAAGCCACAACCCAAGTTGGAAATGCAGGATGCTATGAGCCTAACGGCTCCAACAGGGAAACATAACCCAGTACGGAAAGGAAATAAATAAACTGCAGCGAGAGATGTAATATACAATTGAAATAATATTTTTAAGAACAGTAACAATATTAAAATATGGGTTTCATATGAAAGAAAAAATTCTAAAAACCTGAAAATAAAAAAGAGAAGAGAATACTCTAACCCAAGCAAGTGGAACAACATGGTGCAGAGGATATGGCACTACTCAAGAATAGAGAACAATGGTTTGATTTTGGTGTGCCCTTCTCCTAGAAGATCTGTAGGAGTCCTATTTGAAAAGATGTGCCAGTTTGAAAGTTTGAAAAATAATGGAACGTAAAAGATGATTGGCTAGATGAGTCTCATGTATGGAAGTATAAAAGGGATCTTTAATGTCAGTGAACGAATTTAAAAGGTGGTGTTGGGTTGCACTGGTTTCGTAACATACGTGGTGGCCTAATGGACACATCCCTGTCTGGCGATCTGCCAGACTGGGATTCGAGATGCTCAAGCTCGATAGCTTAAGCTCGATAGCTTCTTATAGTGACTGTACCTGACCACTGAAGTCGCCATGGATGGACTAAAAAGTCTTTGAGATATCCAAAATTGTTGTAACTCCTTCTGAGCTAAGGATAGAGGGAAGCCTATGGGTCTACAATAGGTCCATAGGCCTGGCCCATCCTGGACCTAGCTTCGGTGGAAAGGGGACTTGGACACAGGTCATAGGAATATATGGTCAGTCTATACGGTACTGTCACTGTGCCTTGCCTCTGCCATTCACGAGAAGCTTCTAAACCTTCAAAACTGAAAGAGTGAACAATATTAGGGGTATATGTCGGAGAG
>NC_090757.1:46694892-46697392 GCF_036898095.1 Palaemon carinicauda | reverse complement strand
CACACAGAACATAGCTAATATACATAAGCACTTTTTGACTCGAAACAAGACCAACATCCACAAACACTCTTAGATATGAACTAGAGCTTCCAGAGACAGGTTAGGATCAACATATGTAGGCATTTATAGAACAAGAAATAAGCAGGAAATACACAAAAGCAAATATCGAGACAGAGCATAACTATACTCAATTTATTTTAATGAGGCGCATTTGCACCGACTCGCAGCGGTGCCCTTTTAGCTCCGAAAAGTTTCCTGATAGCTGATTGGTTAGAAATCTTGTCCAACCAATCAGCGATCAGGAAACTTTTCCGAGATAAAAGGGCACCGCCGCGAGTCGGTGCAAATATGCCTCGCTAAAAAAAATTGACTATAGTATACGTTAATAGACAGAACATTGTACACTTATACAGTCACTTCTACAAATAGAGTATGGGCCACATACAAATCTAATAACCAAATATATAAACTAAAAGTTTTCTAGTGACAATAAATCGGCTTTATACAAACTAAATTCTAAATCTCAAGATATGGCTTTCCAGTTCCCGAATCTTGTTTGTGAAAAATCCCATCAGTAAATCTGTCTTCATAAAAAGATTGAACTCCATAACTACTTGGTTGTAAGAAAAAGATAATCAAAGTAACCATATCACTATAACGGGACGTAATTACTAACTATATATACTGTGTGTATATATATATATATAATATATATATATATATATACACATATATATATGTATGTATATAAATATATATATATATATATATATATATATATATACACATATATATATGTATGTAGGTATGTAGGTATGTATATATGTATATATACCCTGTATATATATATATATATATATATATATATATATATATATATATATATATACACATATATATATGTATGTAGGTATGTAGGTATGTATGTATGTATATATACCCTGTATATATATATATATATATATACATATATATATATATATATAGAGTATATATATATATATATATATATATATATATATATATATATATATATATATATATATATATATATATATATATATATGTATATATATATATATATATATATATATATATATATACTATATATATATATATATATATATATATATATATATATATATAAAGCGTTAGAAAATATGCGATTGCAGAAAACTCATATTTGGCTTTACATAGCACTGCTTTGATAGGCTTATTGAATGTGAATTATGTGGCGGCATATATACTGGTTACATATACTGGTCATAAGCTTGTCCATTTTTCCATTTTTTCTTTATATTATAAAATACGTGAAGTTTACAAAGAGGAAGCTTTACTTCTTAGATGTAATTAGGGGTCTCCCCTGATTTATTTCACATCCACCACCCGAAGGAACACCCAGACTTACACTCGGTTGAAAAGTCTGTTAAAACACACGGTTCAGTTGAGAAAAATCTACATTTCTTGATGAAGGATATGTCCGTTTACTCTACGTAATTATGTATATAAATCAATTGTTGAATTGCCAAAAAAAGCGCCGAGACACAAACGGAATAGAATCAACATAGTCTTTTTTTTCTTTTCTAAAATAAGAATAAAAAACAAAAGGATAAATGTTAGCAAAGTACATTACTATTATTGTTATTATTATTGCTAGCCAAGCTACAACCCTATTTGGAAAAGCAAGATGCTATAAGCCCAAGGGCACTAATTGGGAAAAATAGCCCAGTGAGGAAAGGAAATAAGGAAATAAATAAATGATGGGAACAAATCAACAATATATTATACTAAAAACAGTAACAGCGTCAAAACAGATATGTCTTATATAAACTATTAACATCAAAAACAGATATGTCATATTAAACTATAAAAAGACTCATGTCAGCCTGGTCAACATAAAAACATTTGCTCCAACTTCGAACTTTTGAAGTTCTACTGATTCAACTACTTGATTAGGAAGATCATTGTTGAATTGCCAAAAAAAAAGGGCCGAGACAGAAACGGAATAGAATCAACACAGTTTATTTTTTTTCCAAAATAAGATTAAAAAAACAAAAGGATAAATGTTAGCAAAGTATATTATTATTATTATCATTATTATTATTATTAGCCAAGCTATAACCCTAGTTGGAAAAGCAAGATGCTATAAGCCCAAAGGCTCCAATACGGAAAAATAGCCCAGTGAGGAAAGGAAATAAGGAAATAAATAAATGATGAGAACAAGAACATCGGATAATTGTAGTGGGGAGCCCCAAAAATATAGAAGGAACCAAAAAGGTTATTTTTCTTCTATCAAATAAGAAGGAACTATAAGGTCATAATGTTCAATAAAGACAATAACTCAAATGAAATTTGATGTACCAAGGCAAAATTTGACACTTACAGCTCCAAGGCAAAATTTGACACTTACAGCTCCAAGGCAAAATTTGACACTACAGCTCTAAAGGCAAAATTTGACACTACAGCTCTAAGCCAAAATTTGACACTGCAGCTCTAAGGA
>NC_090757.1:46663803-46673803 GCF_036898095.1 Palaemon carinicauda | reverse complement strand
ATTACAGTGCAGTAGTTAACCCCTTGGGTGAAGAAGAATTGTCTAGTAATCACAGTGTTGTCAGGTGTATGAGGACAGAGGAGAATCTGTAAAGGATAGGCCACACTATTCGGTGTCTGTGTAGGCAAAGGGAAAGAACCGTAACCAGAGAGAAGGGTCCTATGTAGTACTGTCTGGCCAGTCAAAGGACTCCATAACTCTCTAGCGGTGGTATCTCAACGGGCGGCTGGTGCCCAGGCCAACCTACTACCTATAAATATATCCAATTTTCAGTACTGTGCACTGAAGTTGCTTGAACATTTATATATATGCAAATAAATATTAAGCGCGCACACACACACACACACACATATATATATATATATATATATACATGTTTATATATATATACTGTATATATACATATATATATATATATATATATATATCTTCAAATATCCAAATTTCGGTACTGTGCATTGAAGTTTCTTGAACATTTATATACAGATTCAATTAAATGTTAAGCACACACACACACACACACACGCACATATATATATATATATATATATATATATATATATATATATATATATATAAATATATATATATATGTGTGTGTATATATATATACATAGGCATATCTATATATATATATATATATATATATAAAACAAAACTAATTCATCCCACACTGATTTTATTGAAAAAAAATTTAAAAAATTTGAAACTTAATAAGCATCTGTACCTTCCATTTATATTTAGAAAACAAGTTTATATATCAGCAAAGTCCTTTGAAAATTTACAAACAGGAGCTCATAATTCAAAATGGACAATTGAAGGAGTCCCTCCTACCTAAATGAAAATACAGTCTAAGGAACTATTTCAGTGAAATTAAGTCCGATTCAGATTAAGTAAATTTATTTATAAATTTGGCACTAACGATTAATCTGCAAAAATACAACTATATTTCAGGCATTTAAGCAAGCATTTATGAGAAAAAAGGCAAACATATTAGCATATGTCGTTAAATATTTATGATCAAAATTCAAATGTATAATCTACTTCAGTAAGTCCGATTCAGATAAGTAAATTTATTTATAAATTCGGCACTAACGATTAATCTGCAAAAGAACAACTATATTTCAGGCATTTAAGCAAGCATTTATGAGAGAAAAAAGCAAATATATTGGCATATGTCGTTAAGCATTTATGACCAAAATTCAAATGTATAATCTACTTCATTAAGTCCGATTCAGATAAGTAAATTTATTTAAAATTCGGCACTAACGATTAATCTGCAAAAGAACAACTATATTTCAGGCATTCAAGCAAGCATTTATGAGAAAAAAAAGCAAATATATTAGCATATGTCGATAAACATTTATGACCAAAATTCAAATGTATAATCTACTTCATTAGGCCTTTGTGATCATACTGTAAGTATATCAACCCCTAGTACACGAAACGTTTATGATAAAAATTAATCAGCCTAATAAACAAACGTTATAACACAATATGCAAAAATAGACACTTCTTTCAATGTTACAGGAACTGAGCTCTCATGATGAAAAAATATCCTAAAAAGTCTAAACTCTTTGAATATTTATGGCCAAAATAATAAATAACACCGTACCTTAACGAGCAAAGTCGTAGATATCCATTCCTTTACATTACTCTTGTTCAAAATGCTAATAAATCAAAATACCTCATTGAGAAATAAATCAAATAAATAAATAATCCTATATCATTTTTATCATTTATGGCTAGTAGATAAACACCCGAAGTTAATTTCCCTTTTATATTAAAAACTGAATTAAATATGTACAAATCAGAGACTTTTAGGAGCCTAATATAAAATATACCAAAAAAATAAGATATTTCTTGCTTGTTAGCAAACCCGATATAATATATAGCAAACAAAAAAGCAGCCAATTCAAAGTAATTAATCTGGTGTTCATAGAAACGTACAAATCACCAATCTTTTTTAGAATATTTTATTCTAATTGTTCATTATTTCTCAGATCGTTTATTCATTTCCATATTTCCTTTCCTCACTGGGCTACTTTTCCCTGTTGGAGCCCTTGGCCTTATAGCATCTTGCTTTTCTAACTAGGGTTGTAGCTTAACTAGTAATAATAATAATAATAATAATAATAATAATAATAATAATAATATTAATAATGGGTAATCTGTCAATGGAAACTTAACTCGGGTGTCTAAAAAGACACAAGGAATATGAATATATATGAAAATTATAATAAATATATGTACCATGCATTACTGATACAAATGGAATATTATATTCTAGGTTTCCGAAATTATTACAATTTCATCCGGGAATGATTCAATACGCTGCTGGTAGTCATTCGTACAATTTTCGAAAAGAATATAAAAAATAAAGAAAACGAAATTTACAGGCTGCATACCTAAAAAAAAGAAAAAAAAAATAGCCCAGTAATAAGAGTCCTATTTTACTAATAATGCAGTCTGAATACAACAGATAATTCATATGTTATTTTTTTTTTAATTTAGTCAAAAATTTTGTTGACGTATTAAGACCAGCTGAAAAACATTGTAAATCATAAAAGATGATAATTACCTTAAACATTCCCAATTAATAACGCATGCTGCTTCATTATTATTATTATTAAATGCTAAGCTACAACCCTAATTGGAAAAGCAGGATGCTATAAGCCCAGGGGCCCCAACAGGGAAAATAGCCCATTGAGGTAAGGAAATAAAGAAAAAATAAAATATTCTAAGTATAATAACAATATTAAAATAAATAATTCCCATAAAAAAAACTATAAAAACTTTAACAAAACAAGAGGAAGAGAAACTAGATAGATGTGTGCCCGAGTGTACCCTCAAGCAAGAGAACTCTAACCCAAGACAGTGGAAGAGGCTATAATCAAATTCATGATTAATTCAGTAAAATCTTAAAACTAAAATTTTAGTTATAGAAATTAAAAAGGTGCTAGATTACAATATAACTGCTATAAAAAAAGCTAGATGGCTTTCAGAGTTTATAAAACATATCAATATTCCATTATTAGCTTCCTTTGTATCTTGTCTAATGTTCAGTGTGTACTGCATATCAATTTGTCAAACCTTTGTATCATGTCTAATGTTCAGTGTCTAATGCATATTAATTTGTCAAACCTTTGTATCATGTCTAATGTTCAGTGTGTACTGCATATTAATTTGTCAAACCTTTGTATCATGTCTAATGTTCAGTGTCTAATGCATATTAATTTGTCAAACCTTTGTATCATGTCTAATGTTCAGTGTCTAATGCATATTAATTTGTCAAACCTTTGTATCATGTCTAATGTTCAGTGTCTACTGCATAATAATTTGTCAAACCTTTGTATCTTGTCTAATGTTCAGTGTGTACTGCATATCAATTTGTCAAACCTTTGTATCATGTCTAATGTTCAGTGTCTAATGCATATTAATTTTTCAAACCTTTGTATCATGTCTAATGTTCAGTGTGTACTGCATATTAATTTGTCAAACCTTTGTATCATGTCTAATGTTCAGTGTCTAATGCATATTAATTTGTCAAACCTTTGTATGATGTCTAATGTTCAGTGTGTACTGCATATTAATTTGTCAAACCTTTGTATCATGTCTAATGTTCAGTGTCTACTGCATAATAATTTGTCAAATCATCCTTTTTACCAAAATACATGTTGGGTTTCGTAGTTTATAAAGTGTTTAAATTAAATTATAGATGTCTTTGTATCTTGTCTAATGGTTCAGTGTTTACTGCATATAGGTTAGTCAAGTCATCACTTTTGAGAGAAAAAAAAAATACATATATATATATATATATATATATATATATATATATATATATATATATATATATATAGAATATCAACATTAAACTGATACATTTCTTTGCATCTAGTCTAAATGTTCGGTGTATACTGTCAAATCTTCCCATTTAAAAAAAAATGGCATGGCATCATCATTAAGATATTTATTCTCATTTTTATTGCGATCAAAAAAAGATTCCTAACCTAAAATGGAGATAAAGAAAAAAAAAATAAATAAAAAAATACAATAATAATTTGCAATGAAAGAGCATCTGCAACAAGTTTGAATTTCTTTAGTTCATTAAATTCCATGAAGTGATGAGGAAGACCATTGCACAGTATGTTCACTAATTATTATTATTATTATTATTATTATTACTAGCCAAGCTACAACCCTAGTTGGAAAAGCAAGATGGTATAAGCCTAAGGGCTCCTACAGGGAAAAATAGCCCCGTGAAGAAAGGAAATAAGGAAATAAATAAATGATGAGAATAAATAAACAATATATCATTCTAAAAACAGTAACAGCTTCAAAACAGATATGTCCTATATAAACTATTAGCAACGTCAAAAACAGATATGTCATATATAAACTATAAAAAGAGTCATGTCGGCCTGGTCAACATAAAAACATTAACTAAAGCATTAAACCTCAAGTATAATGTATGACGATGAATTTCACATTACACAATTCAAAAATAGAAAAAGTTGACTGTATATATAGCATTATGTGGTGGACATCATATTCTTTGAAGATCTAAAAGTAAAGTATGAACAGAAATATGAATATTTGTGTAAATTATGAATTAGGATCAGATGCAATGGAGGTGGTTCCTCCTCCTCCTCCTCCTCCTCCTCCTCCTCCTCCTCCTCCTCCTCCTCCTCCTCCTCCTCCTCCTCTATTATTATTATTATTATCATTATCATTATTATTATTATTATTATTATTATTATTATTATTATTATAGCTATTATTATTATTATTATTATTATTACTAGCTAAGCTACAACCCTAAACGGAAAAGCAAGATGCTATACGAAATCTTCTAAATATACCTCATTTATTTTTGGTCAAAGAATTAAGAGTAAATGAAGGCCAAACAGGAAACGATACATACAAAATGAAAGATTTATAACATTCATTTAGGTCATTAGAGCCTCAAACAATCTTTGAAAAAACTCTGTATATCGGTCGCATATGCAATCCATGAGATAGACCCGACATGCTTCTAAAAAAAGAATTTAATTTAGATTTTACATCATTTAAATTTAGTTAAAAACACTGTCAATGTGCAGTTCTTGAGGATGAGCTAATGCTTTAAAGTTACTAAATATTAATTTTTGTCTAGTTTTTGGGGTTTAACTAGATCAAAATTATTTACATCGTCCACTCATCTCAGCTACTTATCTAGTAAGAGCTTCAGCATCCCCAGGCCTGAACTAATATGATGGACATGATAAAAATGCATTACCATTATTTAAAAATCAATAAACTTTGTAGGTATATAATCTAAAAAGCAAAAGGCCATAAAAAAGTCTTACCCAGCAAATAGCTCAAGATCACATTATAGCATGCACAGCAGTTCTCAACAATAACTACTCTTAACAACCCATTAGTATGTAATTCAGTAACAACGAGGAATACTCTACTAACCCCGTTTTAGAAACATTGGCTTCTTGACTACCCCCAGTCTAAAGTGGCACCAAAATCAGAAACCATCATACAAATTTCATAACTAAAATCTAGGAATTTCTGTAAAACACTAAACATTCAAAGATCAAATGTTAGAAAAGATATTAGTTCGATGATTACCAAAATGTGGTGGTTATTATCACAAGCTAAGCTACAAACTTAATTAAAAAAACCAAGATGCTATAAGCCCAAGGGCTCCAGAAGGGTAAAATAGCCCAATGAGGAAAGTAAACAAGGAAATTATTAAACTACAAAACGAATAATGAACAATAAAAGTAAAATATTTTAAAAACAGTAACAACATTACGTTAGACCTTTCATATATATACTATAAAAACTAAAAAAAATGCAAGAGCAATTAGATAGAATAGTGTGCCACAAGCAAGAGAACTCTACCACAAGACAGTGGAAGACCATGGTAAAGAGGCTATGGCACTACCCAAGATTGGAGAACAATGGTTTGATTTTGGAGTCATATCATTAATGGGAGGCTCTATTCCTGAATAGAGAAAGCTAACGTTGAAGGATAGAACAATGTTTTCCGAAGATTAAAAAAACAGATGTTTGAAATATATGATTATGATAGTGTTACCTGCCACACCTTCCACCTTCTCTTATAGAAATGCTCAGACATGATTCCTGATAAAGATTTTCTGTTATTATTATTATCATTATTATTATTATTATTATTATTATTATTATTATTATTATTATTATTATTATTATTATTATTATCAAATGCAAAGCTACAACCCCAGTTGGAAAAGCTGGATGCTATAAGCCCAGGAGCTCCAACAGGGAAAATAGCCCAGTGATGAAAGCAAATAAGGAAAAAATAAATATTTTAAGAATAGTAACAACATTAAAATGAATATTTCCTATATAAACTTTAAAAACTATATCAAAACAAGAGGAAGAGAAACTAGATACAACAGTGTGCCCGAGTGTACCCTCAAGCAAGAGAACTCTAACCAAGACAGTGGAATACCATGATACAGAGGCTATGGCACTACCCAAGACTAGAGAACAATGGTTTGATTTTAAGTGTCCTTCTCCTAGAAGAGCTGCTTACCATAGCTGAAGAGTCTCTTCTACCCTTACCAAGAGGAAAGTACCCACTGAAATTATAGTGCAGTAGTTAACCCCTTGCATGAAGAAGAATAGTTTGGTAACCTCAGTGTTGTCAGGTGTATGAGGACCAAGGAGAATCTGTAAAGAATAGGCCAGACTATTCGGTGTCTGCGTAGGCAAAAGGAAAGAACCATAACCAGAGAGAAGGGTCCTATGTAGTACTGTCTGGCCATTCAAAGGACCCCATAACTCTCTAGCGGTAGTATCTCAACGGGTGGTTGGTGCCCTGGCCAACCTATTACCTGTTGCCAAAGAATGACTAGAAAGGTTCAAAATTGGTGTGTTTTCTGTAAAAATGACCTTCAGAAGAGTTATGGTCGAACTGCTTAATTGTTTTTCGTACCTAATTTTGCTGTTGCTAAAATATGGTGTTGAAAATATTACATGCACGATTTTTAAGCCTCTTAATGTTTAATATTCTACAGCAATATAATTCCTCAATTTATAATATTTTTTCGTACTCAATATTTCAACTTCAATTTATAATATTTTTTGCACACAATTTTGTTGATCAATTTATATTTTTACTTGATCTCAATTTATAATATTTTCTTCGCACTCAATTTTCTTGACCTCAATTTATAATATTTTTCGTATTTTGTTGATGCTCATTTATACAGTTTAAGATTTTTAGTTCTATGCTTACTCGAAATAATACTGATTTTTAAAAACCTAGTTTAAGGATTTTGTTTCCTAATTTGGTTATTTTGTCACGTACATCTAATTTTCAACGAATGTCACTTTATATAAAGTAGTTCATATACCTTCTTGTTTCACATATACATGATCAAACGCATTTCCTTATATGTCATCCAAAATGAAAAAGATTACATAACATTGTAAATAATAGCGGACTCCAAGAAGGTTACTGTAATTCATTAAAAATCAAGAAAGTTGTTCATTTCCCGCTACCAAAAACTCTTATTATTTCATCTTGAATTTCAAATAATGGTTATGTGAATATAACAATAACAGAACCTAAATTTCAATCAATAAAAAAATAACATACGTGGAAACTAATTTCTTAAACTCAGCATGAAATTTATAATTTATAATTTCTACGGAATACTTACAAAATTACTTATTTTTAATTGGGGGTGTCCAATGACCTGATTTTGTAAGTATTCCGTTGAAATTATAAATGATTAACTTCATGCTGAGTTTAAGAAATTAATTTCCACGTATGCTATTTTTTATTAATTGAAATTAAGGTTCTTTTATCGTTTGATTCACAATAAAAGAACCCAAATTTCAATTAATAAAAAATAGCATACGTGGAAATTAATTTCTTAAACTCAGTATGAAATTGATAATTTATAATTTCAACGGAATACTTACGAAATTATATATTTTTGATTGGGGGTGACACCCATCAGCTATGCCCATGTTTTAACCAAACCATATTAACTCTACGAGTTATTCTATTAAAAAATTTTACATAGAAAAATACTAAAATTTTAAAATAAAAGATATTATTTATTAAATTAGAAACTAAAAACAAATCAAGTGTTTTATTATTTCTAACTTTAAGCAAGAATACATTTATGGAATGTACCTTTTCAGATAAAAAAAAAAGGTTTCGGTGAGCGATAATTATTTTTTTTTCTTTAAATCATATACCAATATATTTTCTTGACTAGAGAACGTCACATATACAGATGATGGATAGATGAAGATTTCACTGAGTACTTAGTAAACAGCTGCCTCAAACTTCTTGTAAGGCAAGAACACATGCATTAGAATGCAATGCATTGCATACATAAAAGCATGCATGCATGCACAAACACACACACACACACACACATATATATATATATATATATATATATATATATTCATACATATATATATATATTCATACATATATACATACATACATATATATATACATTTATATATATATATATATATATACATATATATATATATATATATATATATATATATATATACATACACATATACATAAATATATATACACATATAAATACATACATATATATATATATATATATATATATACATATATATGTAAATACATACATACATACATATATATAAATACATTACATATATATATATATATATATATATATATATATATATATATATATATATATATATATATCCTTTCTGAGTGAGGATACCTATACATAGTGAAAGGGTATGTGTATCACCATGATCAGCAAAGCTATACAAGTCAGGGCCACCCCTACTAGGTTGGTTTGCTGTGAGCGATAAGACGCAAATCTCCCATTATCAATAATCCGCATTAGACCTTGTGGTGATGGAAACCGACTAATCCTAAGACATAAATCGATCTGTCTGAGGCCTTTGTCATGCAGTGGACTAAAAACGACTTTATTTGTAATTGTTGTTGTGCATTTACATATACAGACAATACAGAAACTAATGAGTTTGAAACTAATTTTCCGTGACTAAGATCATCAGCTACACATATCTTCCGAGACTGTACTACCCTGCATGTATTACTAAGTATGAAGTTAATTCTACCAGTCAAGCTTTCCCCATCGTAGGCCGCAATACTACACATTATTCTTAAAGTTGCATTCTCGTTGTGACTGGATTGTGGAATGACTTCCTAATTATTATTATCATTACTTGCTATGCCCCAACCCTAGTTGGAAAAGCAGGATGCTATAAGCTCAGAGGCTCCAACAGGGAAAATCGTTCAGTGAGGAAAGGAAATCACAAAATAAACTATATGATGAGTAATGAGCAATTAAAATAAAATACTTCAAGACCTGTAACAACATTAAAATAGATCTTTCATATATACTCTATAAAAAGAGACTTAGTCAGCCTCTTCAACATAATGCAAATTTGAACTTTTGGAATTCCACCTATTTAACTAACCGATTATTGTTATGATTATTATTACTTGCTAAGCTGAAACCCTTCTTGGAAAAGCAGGATGCTATAAACCCAGGTGCCCCAACAGGAAAATCAGCCCAGTGAGGAGAGGAAACAAGGAAAAATAAAATATTTCAGGAACAGTAATAACATTAAAATAAATAATTCCTATATAAACCATAAAAACCTTAACAAAACAAGAGGAAGAGTGTACCCTCAAGCAAGAGAACTCTAACCCAAGACAGTGGAAGTCCATGGCACAGAGGCTATGGCACTACCCAAGACTATGATTATTATTATTACTTGCTAAGCTAAAACCCTAGTTGGAAAAGCAAGATGCTATAAGCCCAGGGGCTCCAACAGTGAAAATAGCTCAATGAGGAAAGGAAAAAAGGAAAATAAAATATTTCAGGTAGAGTAACAAGCAAGAGAACTGTAACCCAAGAGGTAATGGCACTACCCAAGACTAGAGAACAATGGCTTGATTTTGGAGTAT
>NC_090757.1:46643803-46653803 GCF_036898095.1 Palaemon carinicauda | reverse complement strand
TCAACCCAATTTTGTGTAGGAACTATCGTTAGTTCGTTCGTTTGTTGTAGATCGCCTTGCATATAGTAACACACGGGCTCTTGCACAGAGGCAGCCCGTAATGTGTAGCAACTAAAATGAACGTGACCCTGGTCCTGTTCTACAAGCTCACTAATGACTACAAAATCCAAATGACCAAGACAATGATGGTTTAAGGCGTCCTTTCATTATCGTACTCCCTTTGATAACTGTGATATCAAGGAACAGCATCAAAGGCTTCACCAGAGGCCTTTGATAAGGAGGTCAAAGCCAAATCTATGGATGGACGCTTCTCTTAGTAGGTCTATCCATTTGGAGCGTTCAAATGATCTTAATCCTCCAATATATGAATAAATGAGTAGGCCTAAGAAGGCTTCAATGCTTTGTTCTGGTTACGTTCAAGTGTATTCTATTAAATTTCGGAAAACTATTAGGAATAACGCTAAAATAACTTTTTATTATTAACCTCATACCTTTTAATCCCTTTCACCCCCAAAGGACGTACCGGTACGTTCTTGCAAAACACTGTTATTTACATGTTTTTGCACATTTTTGATAGCTTTATGAGAAACTTCAGGCATTTTCCAAAAGAATGAGACCAACCTGACCTCTCTATGACAACAATTAAGGCTGTTAGAGCAATTTAAAAAAAAAAAAATATATAGCAAAATGTGCACGACATTTAACCTTACCTCAGGGGTAAAAGGTTTAAGACGTGCTGTACATATTATATGCTCTTTTAAATCAAAGTTAATTATATTTAAGTTTTGAAATTGACAAAGTATCTTATGGTCTTTTGGGCATGTTCTTTGCACTCACCAAGAGAGATTAGATCACCAAACGTTTAACTGGGCACTAGAAGAGTTGGAAGACCAAGGCCTACATGACTGAGGGTATGAAACGTGAAGTGGGAGATGATGAATGGAGAAGTATTGATTTAAAAGATCAAGATAGAGATGACTGGCGAAATGTAACCGAGGCCCTTTGCGTCAATAGGCGTAGATGATGATGATGATATTACGGTCAGTAATTGAAACTGTGAAGCAAGTTTGTACCAAATTTAATAACAAAATCATTGAGTGTAACCTTCTCGATGGTTAATATTGGTCATTTTGGAATAAATATAAAATAAAAATAACCGTTTGGGTGCCAATTACAAGGATTATGTCAGCCTCAAATTTAACACAAACATTGAGGTAAACTAGCATATTAACGTAAGTTAGAATTATGTCAATATGTTACTAATCAAAGTAGAAAAGCTAATGATATATGTACGGCTGAAGCAGGTATTCTAAAGAAAAATCATTATGATGTAAGGAAAAACTTGTAATGTGGTAAAGAATGTGAAAATTTCTCGTACTAAAGATGTGATCTTTAAAAAATATATATCTCCATTTCAAAGAAAATTTCAATTTTAGAATATAACTTCGGTAGGGAACAAATAATGGTTTAGTCAATAAATTCAAGTAAAACCCGGCTAGATAGCATTCAATTCAATAACAGTCAAAATTTTAAAAATAAGAAAAAAAAAAAAAAAAAAAAACAACGACTACCACCTTCAGATATTTAAAAACAACTTGAACACAAAATATCTAAAACTTTTAAAGATTAACCCCAGTAAGGAAGGTATCAAAGTTTAGACACTTCTATTGAACATCCCTGGATAACGCATAACAGCGATTAAAATGTTTAAAAAATAAGAGAAAAAACAACTATCAAATACAAAGACAACGTTGATCTTTACAAAAAAATAAATAAACCTCAGTAGAGAAGATATCAAAGTTTAGACACTTCTAATAAAACCTGGCTGGATAACACATATCTTAACAGTTAAAATAAATATAAACAATAGTTGGAATAAAAAACTATCAAATACAAAAGTAATGTTGTTCTTAAAAACAATTTAAATAAAAATAAACCTCAGTAGGGACGATATAAAAAATTTAGACTCTTGTAATAAAACCTGGCTGGATAACACATAAATTAGCAATATATATATACATATATATATATATATATATATATATATATATATATATATATATATATATATATATATATATACAATAATAATAATGATAATACACACACACACACATTATATATATATATATATATATATATATATATATATATATATATACAATAATAATAATGATAATACAAAGGTTACGTTGATCTCTAAAAAAATTAACCTCAGTAGGGAAGATATCAAAGTTTAGACACTTCTAATAAAACCTGACCTGATAACACAACCTACCAGTCAAAAAAAAGGTTGAAAAAAAAAACAACAACTATCAAATACAAAAGTAACGTTAATCTTTAAAAGAAGAATTTAACACATAATATCTAACTGTATCAATGATTAACCTCCGTAAGAAGTTATTTATGTTTAGACAAACGTCTAATAAAACCTGGCTAGATAACACCTTACTTAGCAGCATAAATTTTAAAAAATAAGACAGAAAGAAAACAACTTTCACCTACAAAGGTAAGGTAAAAAAAAAATATTATTATTATTATTATTATTATTATTATTTAAAAAAAAAGAAAAAAAAAAGAAGAAGAAGAAGAAGAAGATTACTGTCTCACTGTTGATACAGTAAGCTGTCGATCACAGCAAATTTCATCGGGACATCAAGACCTCTCTGTTCACCATTCAATCAATCTGAAAGTGACAGTATGCTGACACAAGAACGAGTAATGGGGGGGGGGGGGTTAAGTGTAAGTATACATCACCTAGCTGTGAATATCAAAATATCCCCAAATGTTCCCCTATTTGAGGCAAAAATAGGGAAAACCCCCTCTTGTCACTTCTGACATATTAGAGGGGCCCATGACAGCATGAGCGACTAGCCAGGTAGCTATCTTCTGATTCGGTGATTTCAAGAAAATTCCCTTTTGAGAAATAGTATGAATCCTCGATTTAGAATTATTATAAAACCTTCACTGAAAAGGCTTATGAATTCTAGTTTGAGAGATGTTAAAAAAAATCCTCTTTTGAGATAAGCTGTAAATTATTATTTCAATTTTTTTCGTTTTTTTTTTTTTGAGAAACATTATATTAACACAAAAACAAACACACATACTATATATCCTAGTCTGAGAAATTTTAAAAATCCTCTTTTGAGATAACCTGTAAATTCTCATTTTCATTTTTTCATAGTCTTTTGAGAAACGTTATAACACACACACTATATACATATGTGTATATTTGTATATATACAGTAAATATATATATATATATATATATATATATATATATATATATATATACATACAGTATATATATATGTATGTGTACATATATACATATATATACATATATATATATATTTATATATATATATATATATGTGTGTGTAATTATATATACATATATATATATATATATATATATATATATATATATATATATATATGTATATATAATTACACACACACACATATATATATATATATATATATATATATATATATATATATATATATACATGTATATATATGCGTGTGTGTGTATAATTAAGGTATATAAAAGGAGGTAAGCACAATTCAGATATTACAAAAAATAAAAAAAAAATCGATCAATCCAAATGCATTTTGTACTTCGTTCAACAGACGAACATACAATTGCCACCTATAACAAAAAGCCTATAAATTAATAGTATTTTTCTGCTCCTCTGCCCGCTTTAATTATAAGCATTGACACGTTATCAATAATAAATTGAGCACAGTAGTGTGCAATAATTTCTAATCAACCATACAATACAGGACAATAATTAGCCTGAAAAGGCTATTTTTACCAACTGCGAATTTATATAATATCATTTGATCACAAATCATGAGGGTTTCAGTTGAACGCGAATTCAATGCACTTCAATTAATCTGATAATTGAAGCATTCAGCTTACAATCACGTCAAATATCAACTGCTGATAGTAATACTTTAAATGGTCTCTAATTTCGTCAACCTTTCGTTCAATAATAAAATCATTTTCTAATACATGAATAAATGAGTAGGCCTAAGAACGCTTCAATGCCTTGTTCTGGTTACATATACTTTTAATGGCTTCTAGTTACGTCAACCTTTCGGTCAATAATAAAATCATTTTCTAGTATATGAATAAATGAGTAGGCCTTGTTCTGGTTACTTTTAGGTGTATTCTTATAAATTTCGGAAAACTATTTTGAAAAAAAAAAAAAAAACCACTAAAATAACTTTTTATCGTTAAACTTATCTTTTAAGAAGTACTGTACACATCACAGAATGATTTCGATAGAGTAAATGTAGGAAGAGGCATCCTGTTGGGAGTTACATAAGAAGACCGAGTTGAAGACGAAGGCTCCTCACACATGAGCTTAGCAGAAGAATAAGAGAGAGAGAGAGAGAGAGAGAGAGAGAGAGAGAGAGAGAGAGAGAGAGAGAGAGAGAGAGAGAGAGAGAGAGATAATTAATTAGACAAACTAACTTAGAATCAATCGTTTTCTAAATATAGAGACAACGCAGAAATCAAGAAAATTTGCCTAACTTGACAGTCACAGATTTCATTCAGCATTGAATAATCAATTCTACTCTACTGTACATTAGGCTTCAGGGTTATACCAAACCTATTCTTCAAAGACTACTTTGATTTACATGGCAAATTAAACGCAGTTTTCATAAATATTTTAGATTTTAGATGTTTTCGATCACACGGACGATTTTCTCAATGAAAAAAAAAATATCTCCGTTTTCATTTATACGACTTTTTCCAATATAATAAAAATTACTCAGTGCTTAAGCGTTTTAGTGCTATTACATCACATAAGAGATACTACATTTATTAACACAATCTTATATGCATACACAAATACACAAATCAACTAGCACAAGATCACGTTACTTGAACCAAACATTTAACCTATGGTTATGTGCAAAACCGATACAGGATTTTAAAGATTTTAACATTCATATCTAAAGCAGCTGTGATTGAAGGCTTAATTACAAGCCTAACCACAAATTATAAATAATACCAGTGTTTGTGTGTGTGTGTGTGAGAATGTATATATGTGTGTAGCTAAGACATAGGCATATCAATAATTGCTAATAATCAAAGGATTTAAAGGAAATGTATTTGTCCAAGACTTTGGAAAAGGGTGGGTCACATCCAAACATTTGCCCTAATTAAGAACAAGACATGAAAATAAGATTGATTGGTCTTTCAACCCTGAAAACAAGAGTTTCAAGAACCACTCAGCATATATATCTATCTATATTGTACACACACACAAACTATATATATATATATATATATATATATATATATATATAGATATATATATATATATATATATATATATATATATATATATATATATATATATATATATATATATGTATATATACATCACCAGAAATATTCAATATTCTGGGTTTATGAGCAAGTTCGAATAAGGGAAGAGATTATTTTAAAGATGGGCTTACAATTAGTAAAATATCTAAATGTTACTGAAATATATGAGAAATGCTACAAACCTTAACCTAACCCAAGGAGGCATGTTCAGTGTTTAAGAAATGATAGAAAAGTTAAATATATATATGGGGGGGGGGGGGGCGAGGAGGGGAGTAACGAGCACGGACGAAAAGCCTTTGGTTAGATATATGAAGCGACAAATGTTGAGAAAGTTTACCCGCCGTGTATTCATCCAAAATTCAGTAGTTAAATCATGAAAGTGTGTGTGTGTGTGTGTGTTTGTGAGAGAGAGAGAGAGAGAGAGAGAGAGAGAGAGAGAGAGAGAGAGAGAGAGAGAGAGAGAGAGAGAGAGACCAAATAAAAAAAGCTGATACACTTCTATGATAGGTTTGAGTGAAATTAAAGTAAACTTACTTCAATGAAAATTTCTATACTTTGGAAAACTAGAATAATTGAATGGTATTATTAATTAAACAAGCACTAATAGTGTTATCGTCCATCAAATAAACCTTGAAATAACTATTGCCTATCAAATTAACCTTGTATATACTAACATCAATCAAGCAAACATGAAAAACCTTGAATATGTTATCAACAGTCAAATATACCTTGAATCATCTATCGTCAGTCAAGTAAACAAATTGAATCTATTATAGAGTTAGTATGCAGTAGGTAGTAGGTTGGCCAGGGCACCAGCCACCCGTTGAGATACTACCGCTAGAGAGTTAAGGGGTCCTTTGACTAGCCAGTATTGCATTGAACTCTTCTCTCTGGTTACGGTTCATTTTCCTATGCCTACACATAAACCGAATAGTCTGGCCTATTCCCTACAGATTCTCCTCTGTCCTCATACATCTGGCATCACTGAGATTGCTAAACAATTCTTCTTCATTCAAGGGGGTTAACTACTGCACTCTAATTGTTCAGTGGGTAAGGCTTGAAGAGACTCTTTAGCAATGGTAAGCAGCTCTTCTAAGAGAAGGACACTCCAAAATCAAAACATTGTTATATAGTCTTAATGGAGTGCCATAGCCTATGTACCATGTCTTCCACTGTCTTGGGTGTGAGTTCTCTTGCTTGAGGGTACACTCTGGCACACAATTCTATCTTATCTTTCTCCCTCTTGTTCTTCTTAAAGGTTTTATAGTTTGTATAGGTAATATTTATTTTGGTGTTGTTGCTGTTCTTAAAATATTTTATTTTCCTTATTTCCTTTCTTCACTGGGCTATTTTCCCTGTTAGAGTCCCTAGGATTATATCATCCTGCTTTCCCAACTAGGGTTATAGCTTAGCAAGTAATAATAATAATAATAATAATAATAATAATAATAATAATAATAATAATAATAATAACTAGGCTATGAACATAGCCAGCAAAATCATTTCAGCGGCAGCCAAGAATCAGATGATCTTAGTAGACCCTCTTTGGAAATACTTTTAAATTTTTCTCCCAAGTCCATATTAGCGAATGTGGAATCATGTAATGTCCTTGCCATCATTGGTTAACTATTACCTGGAATATCGTCGGTCATAAGTTCTTTAAATTATTACAGATTTCTATTTCTCGTCTCCAAAACGCTTGTCGGTCATCAAGTATCTATCTAGCTAAAGTTGAAATAAGTTTTTTAGTTTTTTAATATACTTTTCTATGTCCATGTGTTTACACATAAACACACCCTATATACTATACTAGTGTACGTGACCAGTCAAAAAGGACGGCTAAATATTTAAATAGATTTGCACGTGTACACGCATCCCCTCTTACCAAAGGAGGAATATCCCATCCCCCCTTACCCGAGGGACGGGGAGAGACCCAGTAGTTATACGTCTGGGGAATGCCGCTGACCGTGACCAGAAATCTCTCTCTCTCTCTCTCTCTCTCTCTCTCTCTCTCTCTCTCTCTCTCTCTCTCTCTCTCTCTCTCTCTCTCTCTCTCTCTCTCTTTATATATATATATATATATATATATATATATATATATATATATATATATATATATGTATATATATATATAAATCTATATATATATATATATATATATATATATATATATGTCCAGAAACCTGCTCTCTATTATATAAAAGAGATTATGTCATAGATCCCGTACAAATCTGAGTAATTAAAATAATTTGTTCATCTAAATTTTAGATAAGAAGATAATAAAAGATAACCAGGATCGCATGGCAACGATAGATACAGTACATTCGAAATTGCTTCATCTATCACTATTCCGTTTAATGAAACTCGATTCTCCGCTTATCAAAAACATCTAATTAATACCAATATTTCACCACACTTGATCAACGACATCCAAGCGGAAGCTTACGTCACGGAATAATATAAAATATTCCCAGCCAAATGATAGAGTCGCAGCCTGGTTCAATACACGTATCAGACCTAAAGCGGGGTTTACACGATCGAACGGTTCGTCGAACCCGGTTGTCGAACCTGCTTGTCATGCGGTTCGAAGAGGTGGAGTTAGTCACAAATGCATTAGGTTTGTGGATAATGAAGCCCAAATACGTAACGTCCCTCGCTAGTGACCGCCAGACTGGAGTTCGAGTCACGCTCATACTCATTGTTTTCTTTGGTCGCTGCAACCTCATCATCCTTATGAGCAAAGGACGGGGGGTTTGGGGGAGCCAATATGTCTATCTGCTGAGTTATAAGCAGCCATTGCCTGGCCCTCCTTGGTCCTAGCTAGGATGGAGCGGTGGCTTGGGCGCTGAACATATGTAAAATGGTCAGTCTCTCGGGCATTGTCCTGCTTAATAGGACAATGTCGCTGCCCCTTGCTTCTGCTTTCATGAGCGGCCTTAAAACTTTTAAACACGTTCGAACATCACTTCAAACACTTGCCTGTCGAACCGCGTTCGACCGTGTGAACCAGCCTTAACTCACCGGATGCATCCGCTTTGCAGGGATTAAATTACGCGTATCAAGCGTAAGTCATCTATTCCACGCGAACTAAATTGCCAAAAAATCTATTGAATTCGCAACAAACCAATAAGTTACCGGCTTAATGTCCGAAGTAATGACGGGTCCAGTATGCGTCTGTCATACTTACGGGTAAATGAATACGATCAGTTTGTCACACTGAGCCCTCATAATGAATGGGGCCTTAAAAAATTTAGAGGCTAATTCTAATGACGTAATTATAATTAGACTCTAGAATACGCCTTAATTACACGGCTTGGATCTGTCAGTCATTCTCCTTGCTCGAAAAATTAATTATTATTGAAATTCTCGTAAGTTTAGCTTTCTGTCTGTCGGTTGTTACATAAATTTGAAAATTATTATACAGGATATCTAAGATATATACATATATACAGTATATATGTATGTATATATATATATATATATATATATATATATATATATATTTACACACACACACACACATATATATATATATATATATGTGTGTGTGTGTGTGTATGTATAGGCTGTATACATACATACAAACATATACTTTTATTATTATTATTATTATTATTATTATTATTATTATTATTATTATCATTTTAAAGCTAAACTACAACCCTAGTGGGAAAAGCAGGATGCTATAACCCCAAGGGCTCCAACAGGGAAAAATAGCCCTGTGAAGAAAGGAAATAAATAAACTACAACAGAGGTAATGAACATTCAAAATACAATGAAAGAACAGCAACAGCATTAAATTGGATCTTCCGTATATAAGCTATACAAAAAATAAGAAGAAGAGAAACAAAATAGAATAGCATTCCCGAGTGTAACCTCGAGCAAGAAAACTCTTATCACAAGGCAGTGAAGACCATGGTACAGGGGCTATATTACATTGCCGCTGGAATGTTATTGGGTCCTTTGATTGATCAGATAGCAGTGCATTGGATCCCTCTTTAGTTACGGTTAATTTTTTTCATTTGCATACAATATCAAAGAATAGTCTAACATATTCTTTATACATATATTCTTTCCTCATGCATCTGACAACAGTAAAATAACCGGTAAAATTGTTCTTCACTCTTGTGGTTAACTTGTGTACTGGAATTATGCAATTCCTAATTTCCTCTTGTTATGACTAGAAGAGACTTAAGCTATAGTCAGCAGCTCTTCTAGGAGAGGGACACTCCAAAATCAAACCACTGTTTTCTAGACTTGGGTAGTGCCATACTCTCTGTAACATGGTCTTCCACCGTCTTTGAGTTATAGTTCTTTTTCTTGAGGTCACACCCAGGCACAATATTCAATCTGTTTCCTTATATCCTATCCTCACTAGGCTATTTTCCCTGTTGGAGGCCTTGGGCTTATAGTATCCTGTTTTTCAAAGTTGGGTTGTAGCTTAGCTACAAATATTAATAAAAAGATATATATATATATATATATATATATATATATATATACACACACACACACATATATATATATATATATATATATATATATATATATATATATATATATATATTACTGTATATATATACGATTAAAAGAAAAGTTCAATGGACCAAGAACCAACATGTAAAGTAAGGCGAGGTTAAAATGATGTTG
>NC_090757.1:46636303-46638803 GCF_036898095.1 Palaemon carinicauda | reverse complement strand
ATATAAATTAATATCAATAATAATAATAATAATAATTATAATAATAAGAATAATAATAATATTTAAAAAATCTAACTGCCTAAATATCAATTACTTTTTAATACAAACTTGTTAAAAACATAGTTTTTCTAAGACAGAACATTGATTTTATTCTAATATTGATTTTTTTTTTTCAGAGAAAAAGCTGCAATGTTGGATACTGGCGAAGTAATGGGTCCTTTGAACAACACTATTACTTATTATGAACTTAGCAATTGGAATGTTCATTACAAATATGAATATGTCAAAACACCAGTTATGACCGCAATGTCATTTATTTTGTGGAAGTATAAATAACAATTGAAAATTATACTTTTAAAGTTGTAAACTTCTTAGAAAAACTTGGAAGTGGACGCGATGAGGAGGACTTTCTGGTAGTTTAGAAAATAAAAAAAGTATAAATATGTTTAATAAATCAGAGAATCATTTGAAAATCCACTCAAGAATAGAAAACCTAAGAGTAAGTAGATATCAAAGATGATGATAAAATCTAAGAGCTGAAAAAAAAAAAATATCAAAGATGATGATAAAATCTAAGAGCCGGAGAAAAAAAAAAAAAAAAAAAAAAAAAAAAAAAAAAAAAAAAAAAGTATATTTAAGGAAAAGCGATAAGAGAAAATGCTCTCCTACTTTTAAGGTATCTATCAGAAGGAATTCGTTAAAATCTAGTAGAATTTTGTTGAAGTTTTTATAGTTTATATAGATGTTTATTTTTAATGTTGTTACTCTTCTTAAAATATTATATTTTCCTTTTTTTCCTTTCCTCACTGGGCTATTTTCCCTGTTGGAGCCCCTGGCCTTATAGCACTCTGCTTTTCCCACTAGGGTTGTAGCTTAGCAGGAAATAATAATAATAATACAAATAATAACAATAATATTTCTAGGTAAGGTTCAATAAAAACACAGTACTATAAAACAAACAATTTCAAAAGCACTTATCAACTATCAATGGTTGATGAGATATTAAAAAAGACTTATCTCTTGTAAATGCTTTTCACCTCCTTCTCCTTATATTGAGGTAGTTGAAGTAACCATATTCTATAGACCATAACTCCATATAATTACTGGCGATACAAATGTTTATCAGAATATTGTAGTCATTATGAAGAACAAATAACTGCCTATAATTATGTAATTATGAAAAATTGGGCCAGGAGAATGTTACAAATTCTAGTACTGAAAAACACACTATATTTCAAACGGCAAATTATCAAGGAAAGTTTTTCAATTTGTTATTTTCTTTGGCAGCCATGTATCATCGGTGCAAAACAAAAATAATGAAGTTAAATAAAATTTATAATCGTAATGTCAATCTTAAAATATCGCTTTTCGGTGATTTTGAAAATATCATCTATGAAGAGAAACTCCAAAATTCTAACGTCATCAATAATGATAAAGTCATATAAAACTTGAAAAAAAAAAAAAACACATGAATAAGAATTAAATAAACACCGAAATACATAAAGGAAAACATACACTTTAACTATACAAGACCACAAAACACAAGTTGAAAAATAATACCGACACTGAAAGGCCACAAGAAAATGTAGTTTTTAAGGCAAATAAATAGACACATGTTGAGAGACCACAAAGGTAATATAACCCAAAAATAAAAGGTGTAAGCATTCAATAAATATGGAGAACAGCAGGAAATGAAATATGTTAAAACAACAAATATTGTATGTCAATCATGTCAATAGGATACGAAACCTTAACAAAGGAAACCAAGATTTTAAAACCACAAATATGTATAAATGACGGCGAAATACAAGAGACTGAATGTATATATTGCGTAAAAATGAATCGCATGATCGAAAAACCACAAAATAGTCGAAAATTCAAGTTACGAATTCTGTAAGGTGAGAAAAAAAAAATCTTAAGTATTTTCTATTTCCACCCCAAAGCTGCCAAAAACAGCACGCAAGCGTATGTGCGTGCGTTTGTTCTCGCCATGCTTCCGGCCATGTGGCTTATGTTTATGCAGTAATGCAATACAGCCATGTGTTGCAGAGTGAGACAATAACATTCGCCCAAATTGAAGGTCTAAGGAAGATAAACTGTCAAACGGGGCAGCATGTTTATGAACCGACGCGAGTAAGTTGTTATGGGAGCGAATTGGGGAAAATTCTGTCTGCTCTAATTGCATAGCAATTTTCCCCGCAACTATTTAATAAAACTCCACGATCATCAACGCGAAACGTATGAGAATGGACTCGAAATTGGTCTCCCGATGTGCTAATAGGCAGTACTTAAGCCGGCTAATCGCTCCAAGACCTGATTAGATTCTTAAAAAAAAATACGATTTCCACAATGAGATATTCCACCGTGGCTAGTTCCTATTTGTACCCTACATCCGGGAGGTGGAAGTTTAATCCTGCTCAAACATAGTTCTCAACTCTTGAATTGTTCGGGACACATGAAGCCACTCAGCTGCAAATCACTATAATATGAAGAAATACGA
>NC_090757.1:46616761-46618303 GCF_036898095.1 Palaemon carinicauda | reverse complement strand
CCAACAATTCTTAAGATTAGAACTTGATTACAGCTACTAAAGAAAAAAAAAAAAAAAAAAAAAACAAGTTACATGGAATTAGTTAAGGATTTTTAATGTGTATGGCTGATACAAGTATGGTTAAAAATAATTTTGCCATGACTCTCCTGTAACAGAAAAATTCTTATAGAAAATGTAATTTGAAAATATAGTATAAAAAATTAGTAGAACTGAACAATGTATTTCTTTACAAATTAAAGTTTAATGGGAACATAGGTATTTTTTTCTTTCTTTTTTTAATTTGTAAAAGTTTAATGCTGACGTAAAACATACCCAAAAATATAAGTAACACTTGAACTAGTCTGGGTACATATTGTACTAAGTAGATATTGAAAAAATGAAAATAAAATAAAATATCAAAACCATACAAAAATCTTATAATCCAAACCAAACAATAAGAAAATTTTATTTAAAAAAAATAATTATAAAACATTACCTTGGGTACATACTAAGTAGGTAATGGACTATATAAATGGAATAACAAAAAAAATGTATAATCAAAACAAAATTATAATCAAATCTATCGAAAAATTATTGATAATAAAACATTATTTTGGTAAAAAACAAAATTATACAAAAATCTTTTAATTAAAACCAAACTATAAAAAAAATTCTTTAAAATATGAAATATTAATTACAAAATTAAAAATGATCTCCAACATGTTTCCTTCTCTTCCAAATCTATCACCCGGAAAAGCGGCACCCTTCTTTTCCCGAATAATCTAATTATTTTCTTAAAGTATTACTCCTTCAAAAATGATTTACATACCAGATATGAGTCTCGTTATCAATAATTTGGATTTGAAATTTTTTCTAAGTGTTAAATTCATTAAAGAGAACTTTGAACAGTATGACCTTTCAGCTTTGCATGTATTAACATAGAGAGAGAGAGAGAGAGAGAGAGAGAGAGAGAGAGAGAGAGAGAGAGAGAGAGAGAGAGAGAGAGAGAGAGAGAGAGAGAGAGAGTTTTCTTAAGCAGGTCATACTAGATATGAGATTCGTTATTAATACTTTAGATTTGACATTTTTTCTAAGTCTTAAATTCATTAGAGAGAGAGAGAGAGAGAGAGAGAGAGAGAGAGAGAGAGAGAGAGAGAGAGAGAGAGAGAGAGAGAGAGAGAGAGAGAGAGAGACTTTTCTTAAGCAGGTCGTACCAGATATGAGATTCGTTATTAATAATTCAGATTTTACTTTTTCTAAGTCTGTTAAATCCATTAAAGAGATCTTTTAACAGTGACCTTTCAGCATTGCACGAATTAACATGACAGATAGAGAGAGAGAGAGAGAGAGAGAGAGAGAGAGAGAGAGAGAGAGAGAGAGAGAGAGAGAGGAGAGAGAGAGAGAGAGAGAGATATTAATGTAAAATAAAAATAATTATTTTATAATATAAGATATTGACAATATAAAACTTTTTTCTTCTTTAGATAATGAAAATTTATAATACGGTTATTATTTTACCAGTCACAATAGTTATTATTAAAAATGATTCATATTGAAACAGTT
>NC_090757.1:46609261-46611761 GCF_036898095.1 Palaemon carinicauda | reverse complement strand
TCGACTCAGAGAGATAAGTTGTTGTCCTTATGGCTAGTTTGGTAAAGTCACAGCTAACAAGTTTAGTCTAATTACCCAGCAAGAATCATTTATCATAGACGAATAGCCGATGGTTATATATATATATATATATATATATATATATATATATATATATATATATATATATATATATATGTATTAAGTGCTATATCAAGCAGTTCTCCTTAACATGAAAATGGTCGAAAACATATCAAGACATCGATTACTGCGAAATTTACATTTACTAGATGAATCATGAATGAGTCCTATGTTCTGTAAATCTTCATGCACCAGTATACATTTATATATTGATATATATATATATATATATATATATATATATATATATATATATATATATATATATATATATAAAATACATATATATACATATATTATATATATATATATATACATACATACATACATATATATATATATATATATATATATATATATATATATATATATATATATATATACATATATATACACACAAATATATGTGTGTGTTTGCGTGGCTTGCAACCGCCTAAAACATAATTTAAGTAAGAATGCTGAGGATATATGTTTAATGATTCAATTGTTTTAATATACAAGTAAAAATGTGTGGTTTACAGTGAAAATAGGCCTGAATAGAGGGTGCTACTGTATTTGGAACTGTGAAATAAGGATAGGAGTCAAGTACAGTTTGCGAAGAGTCAATTTTTACAGATGATATTTTCTCAATTGGTGACAGTGAAGAAAACCAGCAGAAGCCGATGGAAGAGTTATAAACTCTTTACACAAGGAAAGCGTTTAATGAAAGTGTTAACAAAAGTGAAATTGTAGCTTTATATACACACACTATCTAAAATTAAATGTGACAGTTATTGCAAAGAGAACGGTTGTAGTTGTATATTGGAAACATCTCTGGTATGTGATCTGGAAAACTGGGGCTTATGGCCAGCTCAAGCTCGATAGTTTATTGTCGTGTCTGCAACCTCACCATCCATTGGGGCCAAGATTGAGGGGTTTGGGGGAGCCTATACGTCTACCTGCTAAGTCATCAGCAGCCATTGGCTGGCCCTCCCTGGTCTTATCCTGGTCATCGTCAATGTACCTTGCCTCTGACATCCATGATTAGCATTTAAACCTTTGAGAGACTTGACATTTTATATGTAAAATAGGGAAAGGAGGCAGACGGTCTGACATAGATTTAGATTTTTAGAAAATTACAACCATGGAACAGTTAAAAAACTGAATTGTCAACTCTCCCCAAAGAGACCTGTTCAAGATTTGAGTAAAGAAAAAAGGATGGGGCCTCAATGCAACATAAATTCTGTTTTTGAATGTACTGAACGTATGAGAATTGTGGATATGGGAATTGATTTATTGAAATAATCAAGAGTGAGTTTGGATAACATGGAAAGAAGGGATGAAGAAAAGTATAATTTCCAACTTTGGTGATGGTGGTGGGGGGGGGGGTTTGAAGAGAAGAGTAAAACACTGAAGGTATTGCATACTAGGATTAGATGTTTTGGAACGTAATGTGTGTTAGTCAAGAACACGAGAGAATGTTTAAGGTAAAAGAACGGCTGGTGTGTATGTATGTGCGTATGTTTGTGTTAGAGAGTAGGAGAGGGAAGAGAGTTATTGTGGTTTTGCAAAGCCTTTCGTATAGTTTGGGATAAGGTTAATGATGGTGCATAGAGCGGCAGATATTTAATATAGTACCTGAATGGTCAAATGTGATTATAACCCATTAGAAGGAATTGTTCTATACATATATATATATATATATATATATATATATATATATATATATATATATATATATATATATGTATATATGATAAATTTTGCACATTTACACGTGTTTTTGATATTCAAGGAAGCCACATATTTTAATATATTAATCCAGACAATGTATTGAATATATGGCTTATTTGAATATATATATATATATATATATATATATATATATATATATATATATATATACTCACATAAATACATACATATATACACAATTACACATATATAAATACAAACACATATGTGTTTATATACTTTATATATATTCATATATATATATATATATATATATATATATATATATATATATATATATATATATTTACATTATATATATATATATATATTTACATTATATATATATATATATATATATATATATATATATATATTCATTGTAACTAAGTAATTAAAATTCAATAAAGAGGCGTATTATATATGAGTACACATTCCTTGATTATCTAAGCATTGCGAAACACTCATACTCTAAACAAGATAAACATCAAAATGATAAAATCTTGGGTGTCATATGCCAGTCGTTTTCTTACAAATGAAAATGGTAACTATTCATTTTACCAAAGCTGAATCGATGAAGGATTATAGAGAATACTATCGATGAAACTGCTTATCATGTTTTCTCATTAGAAAATAAAGAAGTAAAATACTTTAATAACTTATAGGA
>NC_090757.1:46591761-46594261 GCF_036898095.1 Palaemon carinicauda | reverse complement strand
TCAAATAAATTATGAACCTAAAAAATGTACGAAGCAATTACTCGTCTAGTTGGAGGGAAAACGTTTCATTAGGGCTTCTTTTATTCCCTATATGGATTTAATGTTTGTAGCGGTCAGTATGAGACAGTTAGAATTGAAATCATTTCATGATCGAAAAGAAATTTCAGCTAGTATGCATGTATGCTACTCATTCGTCATTCTCCTTTACTTGAAGTCTATACACTACTATTTTAAACCAGAATTCTTCGGACTTTATCAAACGTTCCACAAATGCAGTATGAAAATAAAAAGTTAATTCTAATATTGCCACTATATTGCAAAGGATAGGCCGAAGAGAAGTCACGATCCCAAAACTTATGTGTTTTATGGCAACTAGTTACTTTACCATATTACGAAAATATTAAAATATAAAATACGACAATAATTCACAAGCTGCAAAAAATATCCTGATGAATCCTAAAACAAAACCACCCCAGATTGTAAGGAAAACATTTTACCATACAATAACTCTCCCTTGTCTTCACACCCATTCTCATTTTGAAATATTTACTGCGGTCAAAAATTCCATATAAAGAGCTGACGAATAGCTTTGCGAGTCAATATTCTCTAATTTATTAATTAAATAACATGCCTACGGTTCACATACTCCAAAGCTCGTCAGGAGGATGGCAGGTACATCCGCACCAAGATTCTTGGAGGAGACATTTTTTATGATGCTTAAGAGGCCTTTTTAAGTTAGTAATGGAAGCTGGCCTTCTCACTCGATTTTAAATGATATATTAAATTTTAAATGTTTCATTGTTAAGCTATTTATTAATCAATGGTTTTTTACCTCCGCGGACGAAGTTGGGAGGAATGTTTTCACCCCTGTTTGTCAGTGTCTGTTTGTAAACAACTTTCAGGGATTAATTCTATGTTGAGACGTGAAAGTGATTCAATTTTGAAAGTCCTGCGTCAAAGTTCAAGATTAAAGTCGAGCGAAAAGTCGACCGAATTTGCCCTAACCTTGAGAAATAAACAGCCGTGACGGAGGTCTGCAATCTCAGAGAGCTTTTACTAAGTTATTAATTGTTTATTAAACATACTCTAATCACCATTGATGAGCATTGATGTTATGATGCCAGGTAATTATAAATAATTCTTTCATTCGACACAGGTGCTATCATACCCCCAAAGGTATCTCTTGATATAAATTCACTGTTTAGGATAGATTTGCTTTATGCAAAAACCCAGATACACCTGTGGGTACCTAACTTAAACCCCCTTAAATATCTAAACCAACTTTTGAATACTGGCCGGGGAGGCCAATCAGCATAATTTAAATGAGATTAGATAGCAAGACAGAAGAAAGCAATATAAAACAAAGGTAAAGCAAAAGGCTAAAACTCTCTCTCAATAGTCAATCCTTTCTAAATTGTTGTTTAGATAAAGCAAAAGGCTAAAACTCTCTCAATAGTCAATCCTTTCTAAATTGTTATTTAGATAAAGCAAAAGGCTAAAACTCTCTCTCAATAGTCAATCATTTCTAAATTGTTTAGATAAAGCAAAAGGCTAAAACTCTCTCAATAGTCAATCCTTTCTAAATTGTTATTTAGATAAAGCAAAAGGCTAAAACTCTCTCTCAATAGTCAATCATTTCTAAATTGTTTAGATAAAGCAAAAGGCTAAAACTCTCTCAATAGTCAATCCTTTCTAAATTGTTATTTAGATAAAGCAAAAGGCTAAAACTCTCTCTCAATAGTCAATCATTTCTAAATTGTTTAGATAAAGCAAAAGGCTAAAACTCTCTCAATAGTCAATCCTTTCTAAATTGTTGTTTAGATAAAGCAAAAGGCTAAAACTCTCTCTCAATAGTCAATCCTTTCTAAATTGTTGTTTAGATAAAGCAAAGAGCTAAAACTCTCTCTCAATAGTCAATCATTTCTAAATTGTTTAGATAAAGCAAAAGGCTAAAACTCTCTCTCTCAATAGTCAATCATTTCTAAATTGTTTAGATAAAGCAAAAGGCTAAAACTCTCTCAATAGTCAATCCTTTCTAAATTGTTGTTTAGATAAAGCTTGTTTAGATAAAGCAAAAGGCTAAAACTCTCTCTCAATAGTCAATCCTTTCTAAATTGTTGTTTAGATAAAGCAAAAGGCTAAAACTCACTCTCAATAGTCAATCCTCTTTAAATTGTTGTTTAGATACAGCAAAAGGCTAAAACTCTCTCTTAATTGTTAATCCTTTCTAAATTATTGTTTAGATAAAGCAAAAGGCTAAGACTCTCTCTCAATAGTCAATCCTTCTAAATTATTGTTTAGATGAAGCAAAAGGCTAAAACTCTCTTAATAGTCAATGCTTTCTAAATTATTGTTTAGATAAAGCAAAAGGCTAAAACTCTCTCTCAATAGTCCATCCTTTCTGAATTGTTGTTTAGATAAAGCAAAAGGCTAAAACTCTCTCTCAATAGTCCATCCTTTCTGAATTGTTGTTTAGATAAAGCAAAAGGCTAAAACTCTC
>NC_090757.1:46571761-46574261 GCF_036898095.1 Palaemon carinicauda | reverse complement strand
TTCCAAATTTCCAAGATTCTATAATGCACCGCCTGATACTTAAATCCAAATTTGTATAATTCATCGCCTGATACTTAAATACCAATTTCCAAAATTCTATAATTCACCGCCTGATACTTAAATCCAAATTTCCAAATTTGTATAATTCATCGCCTGATACTTAATTAAAAAATTCCAAAATTCTATAATGCACTGCCTGATATATAAAACCCAATTTTCAAAATCCTATAATTTACCGCCTGATACTTAAATACCAATTTCCAAAATTCTATAATTCACCGCCTGATACTTAAATCCAAATTTCCAAATTTCTCTAATTCACCACCTAATACTTATATCCAAATTTACAAAATAGTATAATTCATAGCCTGATACTTAATTAAAAAATTCCAAAATTCTATAATGCACCGCCTGATACATAAAACCCAATTTTCAAAATCCTATAATTCACCGCCTGATACTTGAATACGAATTTCCAAAATTCTATAATTCACCGCCTGATACTTGAATCAAAATTTCCAAAATTCTCTAATTCACCACCTGATACTTAAATCCAAATTTCCAAAATTGTATAATTCATCGCCTGATACTTAATTAAAAAATTCCAAAATTCTATTTTCAAAATCCTTAATTCACCACCTGATAATTAAATAACAATTTCAAAATTTTTTATAATTCTCCGCCTGATACTTGAATCAAAATGTCCAAAATTGTATAATTCATCGCCTGCTAATCATTTACAAATTTACAAAATTCTATAATTCACCGCCTGATACTTAACTTATAATTTCCAAAATTCTCTAATTCACCGGTTGATACTTACTTAATTCCCAATTTCCAAAATTCTATAATTCCCTATACCTGAAACTTAATTCCAAAATTTTACAATTCCCCGCCTGATACTTAATTCCAAATCTCGAAAATTCTATAATTCCCCGCCTTACACTCAATTAAAAAATTCTACAATTCCCCGTCTGATACTTAATTCCACATTTCAAAAATTCTATAATTCACCACCTGATAATTATTACCCAACTTCCAAAATTCTATAATTCACTACCTGATACTTAATTCCAAAATCCCATAATTCATCGCCTGATACTTAATTCTAAAATCTCCCAAATTCTATAATTGCCTGCCTGATACTCATTTCCAAAATTCTACTATTCCCCACCTGATATTTATTTCCACATTTCCAAAATTCTATAATTCACCACCTGATAATTAATACCAAATTTCTAAAATTCTATAATTCACCGGTTGATACTTAATTCCCAATTTCCAAAATTCTATAATTCACTACATGAAACTTAATTCCAAAATTCTGCAATTCCCCACCTGATATTTATTTCCACATTTCCAAATTTCTATAATTCACCACCTGATAATTAATACAAAATTTCTAAAATTCTATAATTCACCGGTTGATACTTAATTCCCAATTTCCAAAATTCTATAATTCACTACATGAAACTTAATTCCAAAATTCTGCAATTCCCCACCTGATATTTATTTCCACATTTCCAAATTTCTATAATTCACCACCTGATAATTAATACCAAATTTCTAAAATTCTATAATTCACCGGTTGATACTTAATTCCCAATTTCCAAAATTCTATAATTCACTACATGAAACTTAATTCCGAAATTCTACAATTCCCCGCCTGATACTTGATTCCAAATTTCAAAAATTCTATAATTCTCCGCCTAATACTTAATTCCGCATTTTCAAAATTTAATAATTCACCGCATGATACTTATGTCATGTTGGTTTAAAAGGATTTCAAACAGACATATTTACAACTTACTTAATCTCTTCAAAAATATCTTCATTGAAATATATAGAAAGATAAGTGAGAGACCCAAGATTATGGTATTTAGATACCTTAAATTTTTCAGATTAGGTTGAAAAGCCTAATCAATGACAATAAGGTAGACGCCCTAATGTTCAAAATACCTTATATATAGAAAGATAAGTGAGAGACCCAAAATTATGGTATTTAGTTACCTTAAATTTCTCAGATTATGTTAAAAAGCCAAATTATTGACAATAAGGTAGTCGTCCTAATGTTCAACATAGCTAAACAATGCGTTGATGTACTAAATCTTAAAACGACCGATAATTAAACGTTATGTATATTACCTTACTTAAACGTCCTAAGTACTAAAGATATTTTGAATACACAATTTACCTTCCCATGGTCTAATAACGATTTATCTTTAGAACTTTATATTCCAAAGATGACTACATGAGGAAGGCGTGCAACATAAAAAAAGAGAAATAACACCATATTTTTACATATACATCTATATAATAAATAACACAAAGTATATAACATCTTGATTTATTGGAACTGAACAATGGATCAAAATATAGGCTTTGGTCCATCGGTAAGTGAAGATAATATTACAAAGGATTTTATGAAATTTTAAATTGGTAAGTATTTGAAAAATAATATCATCATCATTATTATTATTATTATTATTATTATTATTAT
>NC_090757.1:46554261-46556761 GCF_036898095.1 Palaemon carinicauda | reverse complement strand
ATTCTATTTTACCTTAGCTGTTCACGTTATCATCATTTTACCATTTGATCATATTATGAAGAACTACTATTATTCCATTTCGCCCTTCATTGTTGATGATTTTCATCTTGATCCTGCTGACCGCTCTCTGTTCATGGTTTGATTCAGTTTTAACCATCTAGTCCTACTTTTGAAGTTCATTATATGGGTTGTTTATATGGGTTGTGGTGGCCTACCGAAAACGTCGATGCCTGGCATTCTGCTGGGCGGGAGATCGAGTCACGATCAAACTCGATAGTTTCTTGTAGTTTCTGCAACCTTATTATCCCTGTGACCTAAGGATTGAGGGACCATATAGGTCTACCTGCTGAGTCATCAGTGGCCATTGCCTGGTCCCCCCGGGTCCAAGCTTAGGTGCAGAACGGGCTTGGGCGCTGATCTTACGGATATATGGTCAGTCTCTAAGGCGTTTGTTATCCTAGCTAGGGCAATGTAACTGCCCCCTGCCTCTGCCATTCATGAGTGACCTTTAAACCTTTGAAAATCTGTTCTTGTTATTCACATTTCTACATTTACATCTCTCCGTAAGATTTTTTTTTTTTTTTTTTTTTTTTCCAATTCCTGCTACTCAACGCTCGGCGCTTTTGAAACGCCGACGAGGCAACGTTTATTGATCAGAAGCACACCTAACCAGAAGGTTGCGTCAAACGAAGAAGAAGGAAAGGTAATACCTGTTCATTTCTTTGGTTAATATCCTCGTACAGAACAGGGATTCTCGAGAGGCGACTTGGAGAGGGAGTTGAAATACGCTGATAACTGTTCGATTTTGACAACAGCGTTTGTCTTAATTACAATGCATGACGTCAAGTGAAGATAGTGGATAATACCTCTTTGAAGGAAGGAGAGAGAGAGAGAGAGAGAGAGAGAGAGAGAGAGAGAGAGAGAGAGAGAGAGAGAGAGAGAGAGAATGGCTAATACCTCTTTGAAGGAAGGAAGGAGAGAGAGAGAGAGAGAGAGAGAGAGAGAGAGAGAGAGAGAGAGAGAGAGAGAGAGAGAGAGAGAGAGAGAGAGGATATCTCTCTGAAGAGAGAGAGAATGGATATCTCTTTGAAAAGAGAGAGAGAGAGAGAGAGAGAGAGAGAGAGAGAGAGAGAGAGAGAGAGAGAGAGAGAGAGAGAGAATGGATAATACCTCTTTGAAGAGAGAGAGAGAGAGAGAGAGAGAGAGAGAGAGAGAGAGAGAGAGAGAGAGAGAGAGAGAGAGAGAGAGAGAGAGAGAATGGATAATACCTCTTTGAAGAGAGAGAGAGAGAGAGAGAGAGAGAGAGAGAGAGAGAGAGAGAGAGAGAGAGAGGAGAGAGAGAGAGAGGTGCTCTAATTAGTCACATCTATCGGGGGCTTTTTAAATGACCCGCTAATTGTTCCGAGCGTAATTACTCCGTAATGAGCAAATCGCTTTAAAAAGGGCAATTTCCTCCAATGGTCGCGAAGAAATTTATTTCGGAATACATCACAGAGGTCCGAACCTTTCAGTCATTACGTCTATGGCGTGTAGCAATACAGTTGTATTTTCATAATTAATAAGACTCATTCCTTTCAATAAATTGGTCCCGGTCTCGCTGATGTCAGCGCTGAAGATGGTGTAATAGTAGAAACAATTAATAATAATAATAATAATAATAATAATAATAATAATAATAATAATAATAATAATCGACATATTCATAATAAATGTTTTTCATCATTTGTCACTATTTTTATTATTACTATCATCATCATTATTATTATTAATATTTTTTTTTCTAATTATCATAATCATTATTATTATTGTTAATATTCTTTTTGTAATTATCATTATAATTATTATTATTATTATTATCATTATTATTATTATTATTATTATTATTATTATTATTATCAACACCGTTTGATATGCGGCAAAAATATATATATATATATATATATATATATATATATATATATATTAAAATAAAAATAAAATGGCCCAATTATCAAAGTCTTTATTAAAATGAACGTAAACTTAAAACATTCATAATTCGAAGGGCTTTATATCTTCTAATACCTAAAGCTATATACTTTACCTAAAGCTATATACTTTACCTTTATTAACAAATTTATAGTTGTGTTTTGGAATAATCAAAACAAATTTATCACACAGCTTCCAAAAATTACTTTTCAGAATTCAGAATTTGAAGGAGTAAATTAATAATAATAATAATAATAATAATAATAATAATAATAATAATAATAATAATAATAATAATAACTACAGGTAGCCCTTCATTCCCGCAGCTCCAAAAGAGCCAGTTGGACTGACATTTCTGTTAAAATTCAACCTAAATTCTTTTATCAATATTTTTTTTTTTATGTAAAAATGCCTATATTTTTCCTTCCCCTTCTCATTGTGTTCCCTTCGGTCATGGGCCAGGTTTCATTAATGCATTTTTCCCTTACAAAAATACATTCCTTATTAGCATGGAATGAAACATTTTAAATTTCTT
>NC_090757.1:46546761-46549261 GCF_036898095.1 Palaemon carinicauda | reverse complement strand
GAATACATCACACAGAGGTCCGAACCTTTCAGTCATTACGTCTATGGCAGGTAGCAATACAGTTGTATTTTCATAATTAATAAGACTCATTCCTTTCAATAAATTGGTCCCAGTCTCGCTGATGTCAGCGCTAAAGATCGTGTAATAGTAGAAACAATTAATAATAATAATAATAATAATAATAATAATAATAATAATAATAATAATAATAGTAATAGTAATAACTTAAATGAAATGATTTCGAAAAGAAATGTGGATCCAAATCGTACATTAATATTCTCCAAAAATATAAATTAAAAAGTTCGATCTTACAGCAAATGTTTTAATGTTGAACAGGCTTTCAAGTCTCTTTCTTAATAGTTTATAGTTTATTTATAAAAAGTCTATTTTACTGTTGTTAATGTTCTTAAAATGATTTCAATTGTTCATTTCTTCTCATACAGTTTATCTATTTCCTTATTTCCTTTCCTCATTGGGCCATTTTTCTCTGTTGGAGCCCTTGGTTTATAGTATACTGCTTTTCCAACTAGGGTTGTAGCTTAGATAGTAATATTAATAATAATATATAGTCACGTATGACCAAGGCTAAATACAACTAAGACCTTACTAAGGCACACTATTCTATCTTGTTTCTCTTCCTCGTGTTATTCTGAAGTCTTTATCCTCTACTTATTTTTATAGTTTATATATGATAGATTTATCTTAATGTTATTACTGTACTTAAAACTTCTAGTAGTTTTTCCTTATTTCTTTTCCTCGCTAGGCTATTTTCCCTGTTGAAGCAATTGGGCTTGTAGCATCCTGCTTTTTCCAAATAGGGTTGTGGCTTCGCAAATAATAATAATAATAATAATAATAATAATAATAATAATAATAATAATTAATAACATGATCAGATTTAATGCTTGCATGGAATGTTTTCATGAATTGGGGCATATGACCATACGTTGGGGCCGGGAAGCCATTCAGCGCCCAAGCGTAAATAGGAGAAATCCCTGCAGTTATCCTTTGAAGTAAAAGTTAAAAGAGGTTGGGCAGCACGAAATCCCACAAACATCAAAAACCTTTGCAGCAACTTTCAACTAATAAACGTCTCAAATATTAACAAGGCCATTCCACAAGCTGGTCACAGCTGGAATATAACTTCTAGAATATTGTAACAAAAAAAAAAGGATAAAGTACAAGGCTAAAGGAACATTGTAAGACTCTAATTAAGGAACAGAAAAAGGAACGGAGATGAAGTAGAAGGCTAAGTGAACATTGCAAGACTTTAATTAAGGAATGGAAAAAGGAACGGATATGAAGTAAAAGGCTGAAGGAACATTGCAAGACTAATTAAGGAACGGACAAAGGAACGGAGATGAAGTAGAAGGCTAAGTGAACATTGCAAGACTTTAATTCAGGAACGGAAAAAGGAACTGAGATGAAGTAAAGGGCTAAAGTAACATTGCAAGACTTCAATTAAGGAACGGAAAAGGGAACTGAGATGAGGTAAAAGGCTAAAGAAACATTGCAAGACTAATTAAGGAACGGAAAAGGGAACGAAGTTGAAGTAAAAGGCTAAGCTAAAGGAACATTGCAAGACTAATTAAGGAACTGAAAAAGGAACGGAACATTGCAACTCTAATCAATGTCTATACTGACCCCATTTTGGTAAAAAAGAAAAAACCTTTAATATCATTAGAAGACTTGGCTTTCCACTTTACCACTATGGTTTTTATCTAGTAATGCCCTGTACTTATATTTTCCTTTTTAAGGTGAAAAATTGATTATGAGCAGGTTTGCTGCTATCTATCACTTGAGAGCCTGCTGTTTACCACTTAAAAATAAGGTTTCTAACAAACCAATAGTAAACTTCGTTGCTGTTTACCACCTAAAACTTTTAAGTTTTTGCTTCTCATTTTTTTTTTTTTTTTTACAATATTCTAGAAATTTTATTCCAACTGTGAACAGCTTATGGAATGGTCTTGCTAATATTTAAAAATTTAAGAAACAAACTTGCTGCAAATGTTTATGATGATTCTTGATGTTTTAATGATGTTTGACTCTTAATAATCAGTTCTTTGGGCATTTCTAGCATTTCTTAAAAGCGAGCCTAATGCTGTTTACAGTTTCAAATCAAGAGATTTTTTTTCAATTTCTAACAGGTTTACTGTTTGACAGTCTTAATGTATGTGAAACACATTAATACTGTCAAAGATGTATCTACGACCAGGTTTCTAGCTGTTTACCTTTGGAGTTTTATTTTTTTAGCTTTCAAAATTGATTCATCAGAGGGTAGTAGTTGTTGTTGTTGTTATTTGCCAAACTACAACCCTAGTAGCAAGATGCTATAAACCCAGGGGCTCCAACAGGGAAAATAGCCCATTGAGGAAAGGAAAGAAGGGAAAATAAAATATTTTAAGAACAGTAACAACAATAAAATTAATATTTCCTATGTAAACAATGAAAACTTAACAAAACAAGAGGAAGAGAAATATTATTATTATTATTATTATTA
>NC_090757.1:46526761-46536761 GCF_036898095.1 Palaemon carinicauda | reverse complement strand
TTACTGTACTTAAAATATTCTATTTAATTGTTAATTACTTTTCTTGTAAATTCCTTATCTCCTTTCCTCACTGGGCTATTTTTCGTGTTGGAACCCCCCGGGCTCATAGCATCCTGATTTTTCAACTAGGGTTGTAGCTTAGTAAGTAAGTAATAATAATAATAATAATATGTTCATTGTTAATATATTAAACTTATCTGCAATAGGCCTGTTGCTACATAGTCAATATGTATATATATATATATATATATATATATATATATATATATATATATATATATATATATATATATATATATATATATATATTGAAATGTGAAAAATTTTGACAATTCTTTCAAACTGCAGCAAATTATCTTTCTATTCAATTCAACAAAAGTTGGGCTCGACGAAGAACGAAACCTCATTAACAACTATATGCTAAAAAGTTATTAACACCGGGATACAAAATGAATCTGGTACGAATAATGTATGAAGAGTGACTCCATAAGGCCTAACGAAGAACATTCCATTATATATATATGATAAAAAAAATATAAGAAAAGCAAATATACGATAAAATACGCAGACCTATGGCATGGTAATATCATAAACAGACAACACACACACATACACACACACACACACATATATATATATATATATATATATATATATATATAAATATACAATAATAATAATAATAATAATAATAATAATAATAATAATAATAATAATAATAATAATATTAACAAATTCCCACTATAATACATCACAAGCATTATTGTAAAGTATGAATCAAGAAAAAAAAATAAAGATTATGGAATTACCATGCAGCATTTTTCAAGCGTTATAAAACAGAATTTTTAGTCATTCAATTCATTTATTATCTTCATAAAAGGATAGTTGTTACCAAATATACTATAAGGCCTTGTTCACAGATGTCGGTTTGATACATGCTGTCCCAAATTCTAATATTGTTTATAGAATCAAAATTGAATTTACGATAGCGCTTATCAAAGGAAAATGTGGAAACAGAGCTGTAAATAAGGGGTAGGTGAAGACCAGGATGAGTCATTAGCGATTACAATCTCCTAAACTGTATTATCACTGTTATCGCGAACGAATTATAAGTGTATTAACTATAATGCACGTGTAGCCTATATAAAGCTTTACAGGTTCCATGAGATGTTTTTTGTCAAGCTTCACCAACGCAATCTACAATACATTTTTCATTATTGACTCAATCTGTGTTTGCATGCGGAATCTCTCTCCGATAGTACATGTAGCCAATATATTTTACATCCTTCTCGGTTGCACGCATAGGAGTAAACAGCATGATGGCTATTGGAAAACTTTCCTAGGTCCATTGACCTTTTTATTCTAATATTAAAATACAAGTCATTCAGTCTGGGGCCTTACAATGACTGAGGGTATGACGCCTTATTTTTTTTTTTTTTTTAGCTCAAGAATATAGCGATAGGCTTCTAAAATTTTTTAAACAAAGACTTTTTTTGCCATTTTTATGTACCTCATTACTGACAAATATGTATTTTATTAATTATTCATTGTTGTTTTATATGTATGTTGAATAATTCATTTTAACAATAAACTTATACATATGTAAATTACGGAAGTTATGTATCATCATGTGATATCAACTTTGTGTACAAAAATTCTTTTACTTTGATGAATAATAACTTGTTTATAGACATTTAACCTTTTTACTCCAGAGTCAAAATAACAACTTTTGGCTTGTTACAAGTTAATAGTATTTTATTTGACAATTTTAACATTTCGAATCGTCCTATTATTACCCATGTAAACATAACATGTCGATGGAATATGGTTTGAGCTTCTAGTTTAGCATGATTTTGGACGGAGTGCAGTCTTTTATCCGGAAAAAACAAAATTATAATTTCGAGATGGCTATCTCTTATCTTCTTCAGAAACTTTAACAGGAAACTGGAAAGGGCCAAAAGGAAAATAGTAAAAGTAAGCATTCTTCTTTCGTTCAATGAAACCTGCTAAACATCTACGCCTCTATATATATACATTATATATATATATATATATATATATATATATATATATATATATATGCATACATACATATATATACATATATATATACATACACATACAAATATACATATATATACATATCTTATAAATATATATAAATGTATATAAATATATATACACACATGTATATATATTTATACATATATACATGTATGTGTATATATAATTGTGTGAATATATATACACACACACACACACACATATATATATATATATATGCATATAAACATGTATATGTATGTATATAATATATATATATATATATATATATATATATATATATATATAAATATATATATATATATATATATATATATATATATATAAACCCATTTATATATATTTAAGCATATAAACATGTATATGTATTTATGTATGAAGATATGTATATATATATATATAGATATATATATATACATATATAGATATATATATATATACATATATATATATATATATATGTATATATATATATATATATATATATATATATATATATATATATATATATATATATATTCTGCCTCTAGTTTCCGTTACAATACTTTTTCTCCTTTTCTCTTTGTGCCAATTTTCACGTCAAATCTCTTTCGAAACCGGCTCCTATATTTCTTAGAAGTAAAAACATTTTTGATCAGATTAGTTTTCTCAATGTTTAAATTTAACAACTGTCTTCCATTTTCTGGGTTTAAGTCAAACATCTTGTCCATATGATTGTAAAAATACTAGTCTCATCGATTTTTTTTATTTCTGTGTATGCCTTCGAGTACTTTAAAATAAATAGGCCTACCCGAAATTTGTTTTCCTTAACTAAGTGTTTTAATACATTCGTAGGTATCATCACATACTGCTTTTTTAGTACGTTTTCAATCTTTGCAATATAACATACATTCCTCCCTCGAGGTACGTCTAGTATATCTATCTACCTTTCATTTCACAATTGATTGCTTGATTTAAGGTTTTCAGGCATCCTGACATCTAAGGTCATTTACGCCGATTGATTTCACAAAGGCTCCTCTTGCGTGCACTCTTGAAACATTCACGATCACCTCAATTTCCATCGGCTGTCCTTCAGTTGACCTCTATCAGAACAGTGGTTCGAAGAGGTCAGAGAAAAATGTATAAGGTTTGTGGACAATGAAACCCGTCCATTAAAAGTCAGGCGAGAACAGACTTTCTTCGAACGTGTTCGACAAACAAAGACCCCGTTCAAACGTTCGAACATCACTTCAAACACTTTGTCTGTTGAACCGCGTTCGACCAACTGTTCGACAGTGTAAAGCGGCTTTAACATACCTCAACAGTGGTTTCTAATTTGCGTGTTTGCTCAATCTATACTTTCTGATACATTCATGTTGAAATTTACCTAACAACAATATATTCCGTTCCTCCTTTTGAATGTTTGTATGGTATATGGTTCATCCTTTTAACCAAATTCTTCCTACGTTTACCTAAACCTATGTCTACATACTTCAGAAATAATGATTATGCACACACACACACACACACACACACACACATATATATATATATATATATATATATATATATATATATATATATGCACACATTTATACATACAATTATTTCCTATATGATCTTTATAATACTTTTTATAGTAGAGGTAATTGTACTGTAATGACCAAAAAACTTTATTTAATTTTAGTGATTAGATACATACCTCGATTCATCCATGTATGCATACACAACAACAGATACACAAAGTGATTATCAATACATAAATACATATATATACAAATATAAATATATATATATATATATATACATACTGTATATATATATATATATATATATATATATATATATATATATGTATATATGAGCATATACATACACACATACTCTATATATATATATATATATATATATATGTATATATATATATGTATATATATATATATATATATATATATATATATATATATATATATACAATAAGTATATTTAGGCATATTCCAAAAGTTACAATGTGTTAGAAGTAAATTTACTAACAAACACATTGCGTGTCAAATAATTTCAACTTTTCCTTCTAAGGTTAAAAATAATAATGAAAACAATATCAATAACAATAACAAAAATAATAATTATTATTATCATTATTATCATAATTATTATTATTATTATTATTATTATTATTATTATTACTAGCTAAGCTACAACCCTAGTTGGAAAAGAAGAATGCTATAATACCGAGGGATCAAATAAGGAAAAATAGCCCCAGTGAGGAAAGGAAATAAAGGAAATATATAAACTACAAGAGTAGCAATACACAATTAAAATATTTTAAGAACAGTAACATCTTTATAGTAAATCTTTCATATATGAAATATAAAAACTTCAAAAATGAACTTTACCCCAAGACAGTATAAGACCATGGTATAGAAGCTATGGCACTACCCGAAACTAATTTTTTTTTTTTTTTAATTCTGGAGTGTCAATCTCAAATATATATAGAATAGCTAAACTATAAAATTTTAACAATATCCACTAGAATTTTACATTTCAATAAAAAAATAAAATTTCAATCCGAATCATTTATCATAATAATAAAAAATATGATACAAATACTATTGGCCTAGTAATTACAATAATAATGATAAATGAAAGCATATCGGTAATAGGTAATTTATTTAGGCTGAATGTCATTGAGGGATATGTTCAAAAGAACTAAAATTGCAACAACAATTAAATTTTTCAAATGATTGTAAATAATTGTATACAAAATTACAAAAACAATTCATAACAATCTCAAAAACATATTTCACATATCATAGCAAATGAATTAGTTCATCAAATCAAGCAAGAAAAGTATCACAAGTCTGAAGAAATTGTTGAATGACAAGGGACAGGAAGGCAAAACTGTGAATGTATGAAAATATCTATTTTTTTTTTTGTACCAGAATAGAAATAGAAATAGAAGGCGGTATCACAGTTGACGAATGAAATGTAAATACAATCTCCCATATACAATAAAGAGCTAGTGTATGGATATACATATATATATATATATATATATATATATATATATATATATATATACATACATGTATATATATAAATATATTTTTATGCATATACATACATGTATATATATATAAATATATTTTTATGCATATATATATATATATATATATATATATATATATATATATATATACACACATATATACATACAAATATACATATATATACAAAATATAAATATATATATAAATAGATATATAAGTATGTATATATATATATATTTATATATATATTTATATATAAATATCTATATATATGTATATACAGTATATATATCTACATATGTTTAAATATATATATATATATATATATATATATATATATATATATCTCAATATATATATCTCAATATATATATATATATATATATATATATACATATATACCTCTGTATACATATGTATGTATGTGAATAAATGAATATATATATATATACATATGTATACACATAGTTATATACATATATACATATATATGTGTGTATATATACATAGGTATATATATATATATATATATATATATATATATATATATACCTATGTATATATACACAAATATATATGTATATATGTATATAACTATGTGTATACATATGTATATATATATATATATATATATGAATATATATGTATATATTTATATGTTCGTAAAAATATATATATGTATATATATGAATATACATATATATATATATATGTATATATATATATATATATATATATATGAATATACATATATATATATATATATATATATATATATATATATACATATATGTATATATCTATATATAAATATATATCTATATATGTATAACTATGTATATATCTATATATGTATGTGTATACATATATATATTCACTGTATATATGACAAAAAATAACTTCTACCCAACTACGTTTGTGCCTTTTTGAACAGAATTCCCATGAGTAAAACGATGATTGACATTTGTGCATAACTTGGGGTTGATTATTACTTTTACGTATGTTTACATAGCAATAGCTGTCAACTGCGCTTTGAACACAAGATAATTGTATTGTTAAGTTGTAATATTGCAGAATATTGTGAAATACTACTACCTTTTTAGCATCCGTATATGATATTTAAAAGTTTGTTCGATACTTCGCTCTAAGTTTATTTATTTTTTGATTTCCTTCGCTCATTGTACTATCTTACTATCTTTCCCTGTAGAAACCCTTGGGTTAATAGCATCCTGTTTTTCCAAATAGGGTTGTATATTGGATGATCCTAACAATAACAATAATATTAATAATAATAATAATAATATTAATTATAATATTTATAATAATAATATTAATAACAATAATAATAATAATAATAATAATAATAATAATAATAATAATAATAATTGATAACAGGTTCTACATACTTCTGAGGATATTTCAATACTTCAAAAATTCACCACCCGAGATTAAATGCAGTTGAATGTAAGTAATGGGTATACTATCTCAAGTTAAGCATTTCAACAGTGAATTTTGACATTCATAACCATTTGGAAAAGGGCGTAAATTTTAGGTATGACACTAAATAAACACACACTAGTATATGTGTGTGTGTATATATATATATATATATATATATATATATATATATATATATATATACACACACAAATTACATATATGCGCACATACATACATACACACAAGAAAACACACGCATATATATATATATATATATATGTGTGTGTGAGTGTATATATATACATATATATATATATATATATATATATATATATATATATATATATATATAAATATAAAACAAGATGTGTATGTGTATACATGCAGGTATGAATCTAGGTCTCTAATCAGTATTTTATATATATATATATATATATATATATATATATATATATATATATGTACATATATATGTATATATATATATGTATATATATATGTATATATATATATATATATATATATATATATATATATATATATATATATATATACTTATATCTATTCACTCATATATACACATATATCAATACACACATATATACATAAATGTACAAACAATATATATAAAATTATATATAACGCAAATAAAACGTTACGAAAATAACAACTTGGAATCACTCCAGCGGAAGTTGATCCTAAGCGAGACCTGATGCCGTGGCACTGAGGCACACCTGAGACGTCGGCCATTTTGTTTCAGCCTCGACATATCTTGCCATCGATTTTAGAAGCTCAAAGTAGCCTCTCTCTCTCTCTCTCTCTCTCTCTCTCTCTCTCTCTCTCTCTCTCTCTCTCTCTCTCTCTCTCTCTCTCTCTCTCTCTCTCTCGCCGGCTAGAAAAGGGAAATGCATATTCTTTATGGGGTCGAGTTAGCAATTTACGTTAAATTATACATTGAATATCACTGTTATTGTCATTGCTATTGCAAGGAATATAATTGAAAATAGATACATACATACATACATATATATATATATATATATATATATATATATATATATATATATATATATATATATATATACACACACACACACACACACACATAGTATTTATTATAATCAGTGACAGCCAGCTACCTAAGAATGAATTTAGCAAAGGAGGACAATGCCAAAATCTCAGGTTATAGGCTTAGTCAATAAGGCCTACAACCTTTTTGCCTTTGAAGACTTCTATCTTCATCTTCTATACATAAAACTTCCTTTTCTATGGTCATTAAAAGTAATGAAATATTCTGTATATTCCTCGACATTTTAATAAACCATTTTATCTTATAGCAATTTATAATACAAAAGACCAAATCAAATAAATGAGGATTTTAATATCTTGTTTTGTAAGACTTCATTATTCACAGAAAGGTGAAAGAGGTTCACAGAGATTCAGTTTACAGTAATATTATCATATGTAAAATATGGCAATGGATAAGATATTTGCTTTGTCACTCATTTATAGGAAATCCTATCAAAAACTATCACTTAATCTTGATAGATACTTGTTCATTATATAATAGAAAGATGAGTATAACAATCATTAATTTCTGTTATCACTAATTTCCTATATAGCTTAAATTAACAGTTTACATATAATATAGTAAAAAAAATATGATTTATTTCCATATCTAAATAAAATCTTACATGTCCAAAACTAAAAGTTATTTGTTATTTTTCCAAAGTACAAATTTGACCCATGTAAATAATTTATCCAAATTCCTAGTTTTGTCTAGCCTTTATATACCTTTTAAGCAAGTAATTTTTGTCGCAGGTTTATTGAAAAAAATAGCAACGTGTTCCTTCATGCACCTTCAAATTAGGCCTAATATTCATTACAGTTAAGCAAAACAATGCGTGGAAATATGAGCTTTAGACAAGGCCATGTTCATTACACCGTTGTCAAAGCAAGGATTTACACTAGAATACATCTATATACACCAGCATCTTAAAAATAATTAGATAGAACATAGTTTTCTTAATCTTTCTTTCTCTTGTTATGATTAAACGTTGGCAAATGAAAGGCCCCTCTCTCTCTCTCTCTCTCTCTCTCTCTCTCTCTCTCTCTCTCTCTCTCTCTCTCTCTCTCTCTCTCTCTCTCTCTCTATGGCTACAAAAACAAGGACAAAAAAACGCAAAGGAAAAACTACAGATGGTATAAATGCAACACAAAACTCAATTGAAGCCTGTAAGAATATATTGATGAATGGAGTCACTAGTTTGAGGTGATATATCTAAGCTTTAGGTATATCATAACTCATTAAATGTTTGATATCTTTATGAGGGAAGTAATGAGAGACCACAAAAGGAAATAAGATGAGAGTGGAAAGCTGTATGTTCAGAAACAATGTTGTGAATGTAGCGTGGTATGATTCATGTTCACTGATAACATTACAACTGTGAGAGGTAAAAGGTGTTGCAGAAACTAGTCAAGAAGTGTTAAAATGTTTGAAACCATCAACATTCAATGTTAAAGTTAAGTCTCAAAACAATAAGAACAGAAATGGAAGTGACATTTAACTACAAAATATGCGAGTTGGATGAAAGAAGACGAAAGTCACACACCAGATGAATAGAGATGTTAGTTTGGTGTATGGAGTGAACGTAAACAATTAAAGATAGCATGGTTCATATAAAAGTTTAGCAAGACACTTAAGAAAGCATATGAAAGGCAATGTGGGTATGTATGAAGGCATTATTGAGACCATCTTATGAATAACGTAAGTTAAATATGAATGATGGAAAAAGTTGAGGCCACTGAGATAAATAACGTAAGTAAAACGTAATTAAAATCAATTGAATGATATATCTGAATATGCACAATTGTAAAAACTTACCATAGTTGAAAGAACAGACTACAATATTTTGTGATAGTTTGCTTATGTGGAAAGAAGATATTTCAGGGCAGTAATAACACCATGCAGATGTTGGATATGGATAGTGAACGTACAATAGATATTATAGGTTAGATGATGTGAAAGAGATATTAGAAATAAAAAGCAATAATACCTATGAAGAGCAAGGCTCAGTGTGTCTGAGGAAGGCTCGGTGTGTCTGAGCAAGGCTTAGTGTGTCTGAGGAAGGCTCAGTGTGTCTTAGGAAGGCTCAGTGTGTCTGAGGAAGGCTAAGTGTGTCTGAGCAAGGCTTAGTGTGTCTGAGGAAGGATCAGTGTGTCTGAGGAAGGCTCAGTGTGTCTTAGGAAGGCTCAGTGTGTCTGAGGAAGGCTAAGTGTGTCTGAGCAAGGCTCAGTGGGTCTGAGGAAGGATCAGTGTGTCTGAGCAAGGCTCAGTGTGTCTGAGGAAGGATCAGTGTGTCTGAGCAAGGCTCAGTGTGTCTGAGCAAGGCTCAGTGTGCCTGAGCAAGATTGACATATTAGTGTTGAGCTTCGTGAGTAGACTCAAGAAACACCCAATGCCGTAG
>NC_090757.1:46516761-46521761 GCF_036898095.1 Palaemon carinicauda | reverse complement strand
ACATCATGACACGGCGCTGGTGCTTAGGAGGCTATTTCGTGCTGATGTGGAAACAGGAGGGTGGGGGACACCAAAAGCACAAATAAAATCTATGGGACTGGGAATAGAGGTGGTAGCGTCATTGCCTGGTGATTGCCAGACTAGGGTTCGAGTCCCGCTCATACTAGCTAGTTCCTTTAGTTTCTGCAACCTCACCGTCCTTGTGAGCTAAGGATGGGGGTTTTCGGGGAGCTTGTAGGTCTACCTGATGAGTCAGCAGCAGCCATTGCTTGTTCCTCCCTAGACCTATCTTGGGTGGAGAGAGGCTTGGGCGCTGATCATATGTAATATGGTCAGCCACTAAGGCATTGTCCTGGTTGATAGGAAAGTGGCACTGTCCTTTGCCTCTGCCATTCATGAGCGGCCTTTAAAATGTCAGAAAGTGGGTACCGGTAGGGCCGAAGAGACGCTACAGAGTACCGTTTATGAAGCAATGTCCTGGTATACACAAGGCCAATAGGGTTAACCTGACATATACTTCTTTCGAAACCTTACGGCGCAAATTATATCATACCCTAAAATAATACTAATATTTGTCAATTGCTTCGTTTCTGTGGTCTCTTTCTCTTCAGAAATCCAACATTTGTGAAGAGGATTTCCGATAGGATTTCGGATAAGATTTTTACCACAAGAGAAAAAAAAAACAATTTAAAACTAGATTTCGGATAAGATGTTTACCACAAGAGAAAAAAAAGTCAAAAACTATTGAAGGAATACTCCTTATCTATCTGATTTATCTTCTCGTTTTTTTTTGGTAGTTTTTATAGTTTATATATGAAAGATCTAATCTAATGTTGTTACATATTTAAAAATGTTTCATTTTGGTTGTATTACTTCTCTTGTAATGTATTTATTTCCTTGTTTCCTTTCCGTACAGGGCTGTTATTTGCAGTTGGATCCTTTGGGCTTATAGAATCTGGTTTTTCCAACTAGGGTTGTAGCTTAGCTTCTAATAATAATAATAATAATAATATTAATAATAATATTAATAATAGTGAGCCATTTCATTAACATAATTATTCAACTAGATAAATAAATCACAAAGAAGAAGGGCTTTCTAATAAGTTTGTAACGTACATCAATACCAAGAATATTCCCATCTTGAATCCGGACCAATACATCACTATAACTATATTAATTTTTTTAATGAGGAGTTTTTGCACCGACGGTGCCCTTTTAGCTCGGAAAAGTTTCCTGCAATCTGGATTGGTTAGAATTATCTTGTGCAACCAATCAGCGATCAGGAAACTTTTCCGAGCTTAAAAGGGCACCCCTGCGAGTCGGTGCAAATCTGCCTCACTAAAAAAATTGACTATAAGATTATCTAGTGACAAAAAATTAAACAGAAACAACAACTTTCCCAAAGTAATCCCTTAAGATACATCTAGATATTAACCACCCACAATAATGAAATTTTTTGATAAATATTAATCACTTTAGAACATAGTGTATTCTGTCTAATCTTTTATTTTCAAAAGCAAAAGGCAATTTCTTATAATGAATATAACATACAGAAGAAAAAATTGTTAATTTACCAAGAAAGGACTGAAAGGTATGAAAATTAACGTCAACTACAGACTTAATCACTAATATAAAAAAAGAAAATTGAAGTATATCATACATCAAATTTAACCTCTTGGCCATACTCTTTCCTTATAAAACATTTCCCTTTTCAATAAAGATTTTCCTTCATCGATATATTTTCCAAAAATATTTTTTGCATAAATTTTAAATTATTAATTTTCTTGTCATTTTCCCGTTCACTTCATATTTACAAATGTCTCTTATGTACACAAAATTTCTCTCAAACTTACAAGCGGAGGATTCTCGTAAATTTGTTTTCTAAAAAGTTTAGCCAGAAACAATGTTTCATTCTGGTTTTGTTCTATAAACTAAAGTTAGTATTTAAATCTTTTATAGCAACAAAATTTAAATTTTCAACTTAGTTCTGGAAAGAATACCTCTCCAGAAACTCCAGGTTTCGATATACCAGTAGATATACCCGCAAAATATTAAAGGAATATTTTCATTTACAGATTTTTTTTTTTTTGTAGATTCTGCTCTTTGGAATATACGTCAAATATAAAAACTCCAAACAATTACAATTTTGAGAAAAGGAAAGTTAATTCAAGGGTATACCTGGTAACTATTATTATGTATTCCTAAATACAGATCAAACTTATGAAAAAAAAAATATCTTATGTTAATTAAAATCATTAAAAATTTAGGGGCATACCTGGTAACTAATTTTTCTGTATTCCTAAATACAGAGGAAAGTCATTGGAAAATATCTCTGGTTAATTTAAAAAAAAAAAAAAATCCATATTTTTTTTTTTTATTAAACGATTACCCACAAAAGCAGTCACAACCTTATTTATTCCATCCACGAAGAATACTATAAGAGATGACAAAGGTGAAATATTGAAGCTCAACCCCAAAAGGTTAAATTAACTTGCTTATTGACGGATTAATTTTAGGAAAATTTCAAAATTTCATAAATTTTTACTTAATTTGTGTGAATTTCTCTTCATTACAAATTTTCCTTAGGTGCCATTTATTTTCCACAAAGAACTGTAAGGGTTTTCATAAATCTACAGTTATCAAGATTGTATCTATGAATATTTTAAGAAATATTTGCCACTTATGTTTTCAATTTGAAAATAGACTATTCATTATCAAGTTAAGAATTGGGTCCCTTAAGTCTTAAAGATATCGCCCTTTTTTTCTACCATAACATTTCTCGTTACCAACAAATTACATTTTTCAACAAAATATCTTTAAATCGACAATAAAAAATTACAAAAAATTTGCAAAGAAAAACTTGCATATTAGGAAGATTAGAAGTCTTCCAAAATTCTTTTCTATAAGTAACTTAGTGATGATAGAAGATATCTATTTCTTTAAGAATACTTGAATTTTTAAGATTGAAACTGGCACAAGATACCCATAAGAAATTGGCCGTGGATCTACGCAATTGGATATATATGTGACTTGACTTCATTAAACCTTCTATTTGAAAAAAAAATTTCTAATCATATTTCCGAGCCCAAAATTTAATATTATGCCACTTCCTTCAAGGTCTATCGCTCTTATAAACATTAAAGATTATATAAAACTAAAATAATTAGTAAAAAATTTTTTACATAACGCCTTTAAACCCCTCTGACCATCCTATACATTCAGATCTCCCTGGACAATTCCATCCTGTTCGTAATAATAGGCAGGCAGTTAATTCTAATAGCCAGGCCTTCTCCATCATGAGGCTCAATACTACAATGTTACCAAGTTGTGGAATGATCTTCCTAATCGCGTAGTTGAATCAGTAGAATTTCCAAAGTTCAAAGTTGGAGCAAATGTTTTTATGTTGATCAGGCTGACATGAGTCTTTAAGGTTTATATATGCCATATCTGTTTTTGACGTTGTTAATAGTTTATATATGACATATCTATTTTGACGTTGTTACTGTTTTAGAATGATTTATTGTTAATTTGTTCTCATCATTTATTTATTTCCTTATCTCCTTTCCTCATTGGGCTATTTTTCCCTATTGGAGCCCTTGGGCTTATAGTATCTTACTTTTTCAACTCGGGTTGTAGCTTGGCTAGTAATAATAATAATAATAATAATAATAATAATAATAATAATAATAATAATAAACAGAGTTACTATGAATAATCTTATAACAAAGATTTCCATCTGAAACGAGCATGAAAGACAATCAAAGGGAAATATGGATTTTTTTTTTTTCATTTACATAATACCTCATCATATTGAAAATCTCATTTAAATTACTTTCTCCCAGGGATGTTTTATTAAAAGTCTATTAAAATTTTTTTATAGCTATTAAAATAATTTATATTGATTATTCATTATTTTTCTTATACTTTATCAATTTTTAATTGTTTTCCTAACTTGGCTAATTTTCCCTGTTGGAGCCCTTTAGACTACTGCATGCAGCTTTTCCAACTGGGGCTTGTAGCATAGCTAGTGATAATAATAATAATAATAATAATAATAATAATAATAATAATAATAATAATAATAATAACAATAATGATGATAATAAATATAATTAGTATCATTATTATTATTCATATAATAATAACAACAACAACAACAACTAGCAAAGCACAAGCTTGCCTTTCACAGAATCCATTTAGAATGTAGGCGTATTTTAAGTCTATGTGACAACCATATGTGAACTTGGGGTTGAGGTTGGAGTTAATTCGGTCGACCTTTGACCTATCACTTTCAAAATTGAATAAATTCACGTCTCACTATGACAATTTAACCCTGAAAGTTTCACTACTCAGAGTAAAATTGTGGCCAGGAAATTGTTCGCAAACAAACAGAAAACCAGGGGCAAAAACATAACCTCTTCTAAACTTCGTTGGCGGAGGTAATAACAATAACAACAATAATAATAATATAAAGTTTAACTACTCTATAAGTGAGATTGAGGCCAGGAAGTTGTTCACAAACAAACAGACAAACAGGGGTGAAAATATAACCTCTTTTCAACTCCGTTGGAGGCGGTAATAATAGAAATAGTAATAATAATGAATAATAATAATAATGATAATAATAACAATAATGATGATAACAATAATAATAATAATAATAATAACAACAACAACAACAACAACAACAACAACAACAATAATAATAATAATAATAATAATAATAATAATAAGTTCTAAAACTTCCTTTCCACCAAAAATCATACGGCTCTACACTGTTCTTCTCAACAATTAAAAATACAATTTCCAGCACTTTAAAGCAAGAGCCGGTGTCTGAACTTCACCAACAAGAACCAACTGATAAAGCAATCGTGTTTAAACTAAAAGGAAGCGGAGCCTAGGGCCTCTAACTATAACCCCTAGAAACTAAAATGAAAATATATATATATATATATATATATATATATATATATATATATATATATATATATATAATATAT
>NC_090757.1:46506761-46509261 GCF_036898095.1 Palaemon carinicauda | reverse complement strand
CACTAGCCCTAAACATGAATTTAAACTAATGTTGATTTCATATGCTCTAATGCATAACCAATTGTTAGTCTAAGTGTTATTGTGCACAATTTATAAAAAAAGTATTATCTTGATTTGTACGAGAAGCAAAATTAACATTGAAATTGTATAAATGGGAGCAAAATAATAGTAAAAGTCTTATCAGAAATGGCATCAATTTGTGTCCCCAGTCCCGTCCAAAAAAAAAAAAAAAAAAAAAAAATAATAATAAAAAACCACCCACCACCAGTACCTTATATATTATGAAATGATGGAAATATATCACCATCCGAAAATAATTGTGGTACACAATGTCAATCAGGATTTTTGGCATGGTGAAGTCACTCTTAAGCCTTAATTATTTTCAAAATGTTAACCCGAAATTTATTGAGATTATATCAGACTTCCTTCCATATACACCAATATGGTATTCAGTACCTATTATGAAATTTATAAGCATGACCAATTTATGATATAATTTTAGTCATCTGGAAGCGTTTTAAACGCTATGGATACTGTCTGAGCAAAGATCTGTGAGAAACTTAAGTCTTCAGGAATCGTTATATACCTTAGTTATGATGTGATATAATTAGACAGACTTTCTAAATTGACGCAATTATACTTTAAAGGAAAAATAGTAAATATCACAAAAATATTCTGGTTTGTATGTACTATAGCATCTATAAATTCAAATTTTGTATTCGAAAGAAAATTAGAATAAAAATTGTTCTCGTGGACCTCCACCCACAACCTAGAAATCTGTTTAAGTATATAACCCGAGGTCAATTTAGATTTAGGTTACCCAAAGGCTACGATTGCAGCCACATTATTATTATTACTATTACTATTATTATTATTATTATTATTATCATTATTATTACTTGCTAAACTACAACCCTAGTTGGAAAAGCAGGACGCAATAAGCCCAGGAGCTCCAACAGGGAAAATAGCCCAGTGAGGAAGGGAAAAAAGTAAAATAAAATCTTTTAAGACCAGTAACAACACTAAAATAAATATCTCTTATATAAACAATAAAAACTTTAGCAAAACAAGAGGAAGAGAAATAAGATAAAATAATGTGCTGAGTGTAACCTCAAGCAAGAGAACTCTACCCCAAGACAGTGGAAGACCATGGTACAAAGGCTATGTCACTACCCAAGACTAAATACTTCATCTATTGACGCATGAAGAAAACTATACGATTAAGCTCCAGTCTTAAAGGAGTAAATTTTCCAAGCAAATAGAAGCGAATTCCTCACATTGTTTGAGGACCAACTAATAAGGATTATAAGTGAAATAAAGAAAGTGTTACAAGCAAACATAAGTATCTAAAAGAACCAAACTAACAAAGTAAATAAGACTACTTGCTGAGTCCTCAGCAGCCAGTAAGTTGACACTCAGTGGTCTATCTTGGGTGGAGAGGAGGTCTTGGGCGCTGATTTAAGTATATTGTGGTATCTTAAAGAATCAAATTAACTGTTCATGTGGGCTTTTCACTAACCCTTTAAAAAACAGCAGATTTCGTAAGTTGGTTAACTTAGGCGTATAACAACGTGTTGACTACTTAACCATTAGCTTGAAATAATGATAAAAGGGCACTGATTTGAATTTCTTTAATATATTCTAATATAAAAGGAGGTTTTGGGGAATCTGTAATGGGGGTAGAAATTAAGTTTGTCTATCAGCCATTCTAAACAAAAAAATATGCTTCCGTTTGTCAGCTAAATGCCTAGTTAACCAGTCAGAGAATTTTGGAAATCTTGAAAATCTATGAAATGACTTTTCAAGAATGGCACATTTTGAAAATTTTATAAACACAAATATCAGTTAATTTACAGTTTAATGCAAAGGACAGGTTGCTGATATAATTTTCACTACCTGAAAAGAAAAGCCACTATTCCTACGAAAATCATCCTACTATATATGTACTTTTCTTTTTTTTTCTTTTTAATCGCAAAGATACAAGTGAAACTATAATGAGTGTCGAGCCATTATGCTTAGTTTTTACAATTGTTAAGGAATTAACTGGATCCATAAACCCTAATAACGGGATGACAAAAATTATGTTGAATATAAAAAAAAACAAGCACTGCTTATGAAATATACCTCGAATCTTATCATCATCATCACTATTATTATTATTATTATTATTATTATTATTATTATCATTATTACTATTGTTATTATTATTATTATCATCAAGACCTAATCTACAACACTAGTTACAAAAGCAAGATGCTATAAGCTCAAGGGCTCCAACAGGGAATGCGAAGGAAACAAGGAAATAAATATACTAAAAGAAAAGTAATGAACAGTCAAAATAAAATATTTGAAGAACAGTAACAATATTAAATTAGATATTTTATATGAATTATAAAAACTTAACAGAGGAAGAAAAATAAGATAGAATAGTGAGCCTGAATGTACCCTCAAGCAAGAGAACTCTACCCCAAAACAGTGGAAGGCCATGGTACAGAGGCTG
>NC_090757.1:46491761-46501761 GCF_036898095.1 Palaemon carinicauda | reverse complement strand
AACATGGGCATCAGCGATATTAAGAATATATGAAAGTATTTCATACCCAAGGGCAGCCTGAAAACTGAAAATCAAATATACAATACATGCCAAATCACTGAGGAATCGTGGAGATATAGAACACTTGAAATACTCTTATCATTTACTTGAGAATATTATATAACATGAAAAAATATTGGAGATAAAACACTACTGAAACTATTTTATAAAACGAAGGTATCTTGAAGATAAAACAACCCTCAAAATATTCTACAAAACAAGGACTCCTTAATATCTGAACATAGCTAAGTCATGGAGGCATATGAGGAAAAATACAGGCTTCAAACTATTCCATAATATAGGGACATCTTCATGATAAAACATTCAAAATATTTTATATCTGAAGAAAATACAATGTGTGCTGTTCATAGCAATTCATGAAAATTAAATACAGGTCCAAAGTTTTAAAAAAAAATTGCTCACAGAATGATTCAAATTTTTTGTAACCTCTTTCTAAAAGAATAAGACTCCATAATTTTTAAGAGAGTTTGTACCTGGTCTTCCACTGTCTTGGGTTAGAGTTCTCTTGCTTGAGGGTACAGTCAGTCGCACTATTCTATCTTATTTCCCTTCCTCTTGTTTTGTTAAAAGTTTTAGTTTATATAGTAAATATTTATTTTATTAGAGTAAATATTTATTTTAATGTTGTTACTGTTATTGAAATATTTTACTGTTAATTTTTTTCTTTCCTCGCTGGGCTATTTTCCCTGTTGGAACCCCTGGGCTTATAACATCATGCTTTTCAAATTAGGGATGTAGCTCAGCAAATAATAATAATAATAATAATAATAATAATAATAATAATAATAATACAACGTTGTCAGTGTATGTCAGAAGCTGGAATCATGCTTTATAAAAGAAAGCATAAATATTATCTCAATTTGACAATCAAAGCATTCTAAATAACCTTGGTTTCTTTAAAGGGCATTGGAAAATAAGGATATTGGAGTTGTTCTTTGAAATAAATTACGCAAAATCAAATTTGATAAGAGTCAAAATGACAGTTGTTTTAATTTGGAGAGAGAGAGAGAGAGAGAGAGAGAGAGAGAGAGAGAGAGAGAGAGAGAGAGAGAGAGAGAGAGAGAGAGAAATTATCTTTTATTGACCTACGTCCTCTAGTAGCCTCTTATCACCGAATCATAAGAATAATATGCTTAAAAGTAATGAATTACCTTGCAATTATCATTGAAAAATCTCTGCAAAACATCAAAGATTCCAATTAACATTAATATTTCAATTAATGGCAATGGCGCTCACAAGGTACAGTAATGGACTAGAATTCACATACTTTCAAATTTGAAAATGATTGTTGTAAATGTTACTTGAAAAAAAAAAGAAAAAAAAAATATATATTTTTTAATACTCTACAGTACTTGTCAATATCAATGGTGGAAAGACATCAGGGCACACAACTCTTCATTATATATTTTCTCTATGTGCTTTGCATTATTGCGAGATTCCATTGAACGTTAATGCCACTAAATTCATTCACTTGATTAGTAATAATGATATATAATTACATATAAATGTATATATTTAAATACATATATACATTTCTATATATGTATATATAAATGCACACACTTTATATTGTGTATATATATACAGTATATACATACTATATATATAAATATATATATGTATATATATATATATATATATATATATATATATATATATATATATATATACATATTTACACACAGACACACACATATACACATACGTACTAAATAAAAGAGCACAGAAGATTCTTAGGATTTAATAAGAGCAAATAACAATAAACTAAAAGATACGGTAAGACTAAACACTCAAAACCAAGGTTTCAAAACCCAAAAAATAAAAGATTCTACCAAATTCGAAAGGCTTGCAGAATTACACTGAAATATTTCATAAATTAAATGTGGTCACTTGCATTATTTAAATGGGCGCTACGCATCACAAGGAACTGGCTATCCTTTGATGAATTTAGCCAATGAATCCTCTATGAGGACCTCTGCGTCAATAGGCGTAGGAGGAAATGATGATGATGATGATGAAAACAAAACATATGTAATGGTTAAAAAAAGGAAAACACTAATCTAATAAACAGTTCACACCACATCAAAGTTCCTTTGTGAGAATTTAGAAAGCATTTTTACAGATATTATGGAATAAATCAATGTTAAATATTTGGTTATGCTAGTCAAAAACAGTAGCAATATGGCGTACCATTTGTTTTCACAATATATATATATATATATATATATATATATATATATATATATATATATATAGATAGATAGATAGATATACATATTATATATATATATATATATATATATATATATAGATAGATAGATAGATATACATATTATATATATATATATATATATATATATATATATATATATGTAATCATCATCACCTCCTACGCCTACTGACGCAAAGGGCCTCTGTTAGATTTCACCAGTCGTCAGTATCTTGAGCTCTTAAATCTATACTTTTCCACTCATCATCTACTTCACGCTTTAGAGTCCTCAGCCATGTAGGTCTGGGGCTTCCAACTCTTCTAGTGCCTTGTGAAGCCTATTTAAAACTTATTGACCTAATCTCATTCTTGGGAACTAATATATATATATATATATATATATATATATATATATATATATATATATTTATATTTATATATATGTATGTATGTATATATACACATACATATATATATATATATATATATATATATATATATATATATATATATATTTATATATATACAGTATATATATATATATATATATTATATATATATATATATAATATACATATGTATATATACATACATATATATTTACATACATACATAAATACATATATATGCCCGTACCATATTTACATAAAGGCCATCACGTCCGATTAGAATTTACACAAATGTTTAATCCTCAAACAATGAGAATGTCTTAAATGTAACAATACTTAATTTCAATCGCTATATTCGTTTTGCCCAACTTATCAATACAATCTTCTAGGTTCGGCGGCAATATATATTCGCCAGGGCAACAAATTGATTAGATCACTGTAGGGATTCACCTAAACTGTATTTTTGATGTCTAGATTTTGTTTTATAATATATCTAGCTGTCAAAACAACATAACTTAATTCGACGAATATAAGCTTTTATGAATAAGTACAGTAATAAGCCTGCATTTCACGTTCCAATAAATGTTTTTCTAAACTTTCCTAACTCTAAAGTAAGCCAAAGTCCAGATACGTATATCTGCAGTCTTTAATTACAGTAATGTGGACAGATATCTGGTTATCATGACAACAGCAACTTGATACGCCAATGGGCCTACACGATTTTATAAATAAGTACAGTAATAGACTTAGGCTACATTTCACATACCAGTAAATTAATTACACTAATGGGGGTGTAACACATAAACCCCGTTATCATGACGTCACTGCAAATATGTCCTAAGCAATGTCTACCATGTCATCAGTTTTGAAAACTCAAAATAACTCTTTAATAGAAAAAGGATACAAATTTCATACCATGGTTTTAATTATAGCTCATTTAGCCAACACTAAATTGCTATTAAATTTACGCCCATTTTTAAGTTACTGGGAAAGAATCATTGGAAAATATCTAAGCTACTAAAAAAGCTATAAGAAAGAATTTCTTTTTTAAATCAACGCCTCCAAAGAGATCATCTAATGTATATTAATTAATTTTACTATCAACTTCTCTTGATGACATAAACATGATCTATGAGAGAGAGAGAGAGAGAGAGAGAGAGAGAGAGAGAGAGAGAGAGAGAGAGACTCTACATTTCTACATCAAGTACTCATGGCAGCCTGTTTTGTAGTCAATTTGTTTACCAAAAAAAACTTTATTCAAGAGGAAAAAACAGGATGAGAGGAGGTAAGTTTACAATCTATTCCCTTTATTCTAATCGTCTGTTATTACTTAATTAGATATTAGTCATTAATATCATATCTGGAACTTCTGATCTGAAAATCTATGACATATTTCCCCATTAAGATACCCACTTCATAGTTTTATGCAAGAAAATCTATTCTACTTCAAAACATATATTCTACAGAAATTTCATCATTTTTCTTATGCTTTTAAAATAACAATCCTAAAACCACATTAGCCTGGTCTTCGTTTACAATTTGCTTTATCCCCTTTCGAGTCTAGGCTAGTAAAAGTGTTAAGTTTCTCATATCATCGTTAAATGATGTTGAAGCAACATTATATAAGTACGTTTTGTAAATTGAACGACTTTGAGTTATGGTTAGCCTGTCCCTTTTCAACTAGCTTAAGGACTTTAATTATGACAAAAAATATTTTGGTGAAATTGCTTATAAAATAATGATATATACCCCTAAATTGAGAAAAAAAGGTTTTCCAAATTTTCTTGTAATTCTACATAAAAAGTCTTGAGTCATTAACTTTAATTACGGTTAGTCAGCCCTTTTAAACTAGTTTTAGAAATTTCCTTATAAGAAAAATATATATTTGGTATATTAACTATAAAATAAGATTCATTGCTAAATGATAAAGCTTTTAGTACTTTATGTAAGATGACCGATTTGGAGTTACATTTAGTCAGCCATTATCAACTAGTTTAACGACTTTCATTACACGAATTTATTTTTTGTAAAGATGTACAATATATAGAATAATGAGATACACCACCAAATTAAAATAAAAGTTTGCAATTTTTCTTGTAATTCTACATAAAAAGTCTAGAGTCATTAACTTTAATATCATGTAGTAATACTTGATAGACGTGATCTGTCAGAGAGAGAGAGAGAGAGAGAGAGAGAGAGAGAGAGAGAGAGAGAGAGAGAGAGAGAGAGAGAGAGAGAGAGAGAATCAAAAGAAAAAAGAGAAAATCTTATTAGAAAAGACACGGAAAGTCAATTATTTATATTCAGTTACACAAAATTAATTACTGCAGTCGCTACCACGTCTCCTCTTACACTATCCCATAATATTGAGGGCTCTAAACTCAACACCCTCCATTTTGTTTGAAAAACGAATTTACCGTACACTGTTAGAAATTTAATGGAAAAAAAAAAAGTAAGATTCCTGGATATATGTTACCAGGAATTTACTGTTTTCAAATCGGATATATTGACGTAAAGGAGTGATATTACAGTCACCAACTTGTAAGACATAATAACATAGTATGGTAAAATTACGGTGGTCACCTGTATTTTACTAAAATACAGCTGAGAACAGTATATTTTTACTGAGAATTTCAGATTAAAATTATGGTTATTTTTAAGTGTTATGATAGTTAAGTATAATCATGTAGTTGTTTCGAATGACAATATCCTGTATGCAGCATGGAAATAGTGAAATCCTAATCCAACATTAGCTTTGAAAATTTTGCTTATGATTATTATATTACCAATAAAGTGAAGTCTAAAATTCCCGATTATTTTGGGCTTCATAATTAAGTTGGAGAACCAGGGTAGAAATTAAGACGAAGTCTGAACACATAATATATATAGATAAATTCATTCGTTAGAATCAACCTTTTAATGTTTATATTTAATTTTAAATCCTTTTGTTTTCCGGCGGGATATCACCAGTATATTTTAAGATGAGACACTTATTATTACTATTACTACTTAATAGGCTACAACCAAAGCTGGAAAATAGGATGCTAGAAATCCTAGGGTTCCAACAAGGAAAAATAGCCCGCTGTAGAAAGAAAATAACCAAACTACAAGAGAAGTAATGAACAATATAAAATACTGTAAGAACAACAACAACATTAAGATAGATCTTTTATCTATGAACTATAAAAACTTGAAAAAAGGAGGAAGAGAAACAAGAGAGAAAAGTGTGCCCTAGTGTATCCTCAAGCAAGAGAACTCTTCCCAAGACACTGGAAGACCACGGTACAGAGATTATGGCATTACCCAAGACCAGATAGCGATGGTTTGATTTTGGAGTGTCCCTTCTCCTAAGAAGAGCTGCTTACAGCAGCTAAAGAGTCTTTTCTACTCTCACAAAAGAGAAGTAGCCACTGAACAATTATTTATGCAGTAGTTAACCTCAAAGTTAAGAATATTTTGGTAATCTCCGTGTTGTCAGTTGTATGAGGACAGAGGAGAATATGCAAAGAATAGGCCACACTATTTGGTTTATGTGAAAGCAAAAGAAAAGGGAGTCGTTACCAAAGAAAGGGATCTAATGTAGTACTGAATGGCCAGACAATAGACCTAATAACTCTCTAACGGTAGTATCTCAATGGGTGGCTGGTGCCCTGGCCAACCTACAACTCACGGATAAGTAGTCATATGGAATGTGATTATCCCTAAACAAACAATAAGTTTAACATTTCCAGAACTAAATTATAAGAATATATGAAATTTCAGAAACCTAAAGAGGAATTCACAAATTTTAACATGAAAATTTATAGGTAGAAAATTCATAAAATTTAGTAAAAGTAAAATAGGACACGAAGAACTAGGCCTGATAATTTGAGCATATAAGGAATCTTAGAGGAAACTAGATTATGAAGATTTCCACGGTCTATAATTAGATATGAGGAAGCATATCTAAATTGTATAAAACTATAAAAAGGGAAGGTATTAAAAAATAAAAAAAAATAGGGTTGTGGGCCTCAAAAGGAGTTATAAACGTAAAAATGGGGAATTAAAATCTTAAATACGGCTTGTACCTATAAAATGTGGGTTACGAACCCAAAATTACAATATTGGCATAAAAAGGGAGTTATAAACCTATAAAAAGTGTTAAGAACCTAAGAAAGGGGTTATTGTTCTAAAAAGAGGGGCTACAAACACTCCTGAAAATGGTAAAATAGGATACCGTAACAGATCCCAAAGTGCCTCTGGACAGAATTTCTGAAGTTGACAAAAGTTTGAAGATAAGAAATCAAGAGGAAAGTGACAATGGACAGATTTTCTGAAGTTGATAAAAGTTTGAAGATAAGAAATCAAGAGGAAAGTGACAATGGACAGAATTTCTGAAGTTGATAAAAGTTTGAAGATAAGAAATCAAGAGGAAAGTGACACTGGACAGAATTTCTGACGTTGACAAAAGTTGGAAGACAAGAAATCAAGAGGAAAGAAAAGTTGAAAAAAAAATATACATGTACAGTTGGACACGGGAATTCCCGGCACACCTCACTCTGGGGAAATGCACCCTGTCACAATAAAACTACACAATGAGAACCCGAACAGCTGCCGTCAGGAGAGATGGCAGACATGGTGCTCGTGGCTAAACAAGAGAGCTACACTTCCTCAGAACGAGGTGTGCCAGCAAATCCTGTCTCCAACTGTACTAGTTATTAGGAATTCTATGGAATACAACTGAAAACTATTCAGCAGGGCAATTATTAGAATAATGTAACTAACGGAAAAATCAGAGGAGCCCTCAAGCAAAACCTGGAAAGACCAGAGACTCCCAGAAGCAATTATATTTACAAAATTAAGATCATCACGCCTTCTAGAGGTAATTTGAAAATATCATACATTTCATACGAAAAATATAGAGCAATTAATGTATAGTATTACATAAACCCAATTAGAAACTAAAATTACTCTTAGACATGACTAAAACTAAAAATTACGCTAAATAACAAAAAGGATAAGTTTCTTTTTTTTTTTTCAAAAAAAAAAAAGAAAAAAAAAATCTGAATAGATTTCTTGGATAATAAATTGCACATAATTGGGAAAAAATATAATGAATGGGCTACATATCTTAGACATTTTACATATGTCCGAATTAATATGTGAAGATATTCTATGGTATACGGGGGTAAAAAGAAGACCCAAGAACGTTATTTATTTGCCTTAATTCACAGTGAACTGTGATTTATCTCACTTGTAGAAGATGAGCAGGGAGGCATATGTTGCCATAAACATTCATTTTGGATAGGTCAAAAGAACAAATTTCTTTGTGTACACCCAACTGAAAAATAACTGGGAATGAACTTGTTCCATCATTGTATAACAAGATTTAATAACTTTCTACAATCCTCATATAATCGGAACCAATAAACGTTAATCAAATATATTATTAATCTAAGCATAGGTCTATATGTTCATGAGACCGATCGCCACAAGATCTACAAGGATGCTTAAAACAAAAACTAAAGTTTATATACAATTCTGGATAAATTCGTTGGCCTCTCTTGGGGACATCCAGTGCCTATAGCAATCCAGGATAGAGTGGTATCATCTAAAGACAATTTTGAAATAAAAAAAAAAAGACCTCTTTATGAATGAAAAGATTAAATAATGATATCGTCATTTTCCTTGTAGTTTCCTTGTCCCGAAGTCGAGATATCTTCCACTTATTATTTCCTTCTGGTCTAATAAACGATTTATTATAATCATCATTATCATTATCATTATTATTATTATTATTATCATTATTATTATTATTATCATCATAACTATTATTATTATTATTATTATTATTATTATTATTATTATCATCATTTTTACTTGCTAAGCTCCAATACTAGTTGGGAAAGCAGGATGCAATAAGCCCAAGGGCTTCAACAGGGAAATTAGCCCAGTGAGGAAAGGAAATAAGGAAAAACTACAAGAGAAGTTTAAGAACAATAACAACATTAAAATATATATTTCATATATAAAATATAAAAAAGTTCAAAATAACGATTTAGATATTAAACAAAAAATATCTTCTTAGGAACTGGTTAGAGATAACGATACCATCTTCAGTGCATTTTTCTTGATACAAGCTCATGGGTCGAAGCATATTTCTTGAACTTTGTAGTGACTCTCTCTCTCGCTCTCGCTCTCGCTCTCTCTCTCTCTCTCTCTCTCTCTCTCTCTCTCTCTCTCTCTCTCTATATATATATATATATATATATATAGAGAGAGAGAGAGAGAGAGAGAGAGAGAGAGAGAGAAAAATAATTATATATATTGTATATTTATGTATGTATGTATATTTATCTAAACACAAGATATATACATATAAATGTACAAGTATGTAAATATGTATTATATATATATATATATACTAAATATATACATATATATATATATAAATATATATATATATACATATATATATATGTATATATATGTATATATATATATATATATATATATATATATATATATATATATATATATATATATATATATATATATATATATATATGAAATTATGTTTCGTACACATTTTCTGCCTAACAATGAGTTCAAAATATACAACTAGAAGAATTAGGTAGTCATTAACAACAGTATATGGTGATCTAGTGATTATCTGTAGCAAGCACTTTTTTTTAAAATATACTGGAGGGAAATTAATAAAAGATGTAATTAATTGTTATACTGATTATACAGAAAACCCATTTTAGCAAGTTCTGTTATTATTATTATTATTATTATTATTATTATTATTATTATTGGGCTCCAACAGGGAAAATAGCCCCGTGAGGAAAGGACATAAGACAACAGACAGAATGATGTTCCTGAGAGTATCCTTAAGCAATACAACTCTGATTCAAGACAGTGATAGCCACGGTACAGAAGCTATGGTATAACCCAAGACGAAAGAACAATGGTTTGATTTTGGTGTTTCCTCCTCCTAGATAAGCTGCTTACCCTAGCTTAAGTGTCTATTCTATCCTTGACAAGAGGAACGTAGCCACTAAACAATTACAATGCAGTGGTTAACCCTTGAGGGAAGCAGAATATTTCGGTTATCTTAATATTGTCAGGTGTATGAGGAGAGAAGAGAATGTGTAAAGGATATGGTGTATGTGAAGGCAAAAGAAAAATTAACCAAAACTATTGAGGGATCCAATGTAGTACTGTCAGGCCAAACAAAGAACCTAATAACACTCTATTGGTAGTATCTCAACGGGTGGCTGGTGCCTTGGCCAACCTAATACTAATGTTAGAAAGGCAAACAGAATAATGTAGAGGGGAAAGGCACCACAAAATGATATAA
>NC_090757.1:46474261-46486761 GCF_036898095.1 Palaemon carinicauda | reverse complement strand
GGTGTGTTTAATGGAATAATACTCTACCCCCCCCCCCCCAAAGCCTATTAACTAAAAGTCATTTTTCAAATCATGTAACTTAAACTGCAACCTTGAAGGTAATCCCTAAGCCTTCACATAAGATCAGAAATATTTCAGAATGGACTTCGTGAATATTGACCAACTTAAAATAATTCAATAATACCAGAAGTTTAAATCATGATATTACTACTTATTCTCCATTCCATGTGACGGTGCGTTTAATGGAATAACACCCCCGCCCCCAAAAGCCTAACAACTAACAATCCTCTAACCTTGAAGGAAATCCTGAGCCTGCACATAAGATCAGTGATATTTCGGGATGGACCATTCTGAAAATTGACTAACTTGAAAATCATTTAATAATATCAAAAGTAGGTTAAATCGGGATATTTCTACATACTCTCCAATCTGTGTGTATTATTATTATCATTATTATTATTATTATTATTATTATTATTATTATTATTATTACTTGCTAAGCTACAACCATAATTGGAAAAGCAGGATGCTATAAGCCTAGGGGCTCCAACATGGGAAAAATAGCTCAGTGAGGAAAGGAAAAAAGAAAATAAAATATTTCAGGAAGAGTAACAACTTAAAAATAAATATCACCTATATAAACTATAAAAAAAACTTTAAAAAACAATAGGAAGAGAAATGAGATAGAAGAGTGTGCTCGAGAGTACCCTCAAGCAAGAGAACTCTAAACCAAGGCAGTGGAAGACCATGGTTACAGAGGTTAAAGCCCCCCCCCCCCTCCCCCCTCCCCAAGGTCTAAAGTCTCAAATTCAAATCATGCAATTCTGAGGGAAGTCATATTGAAAATGTTTGCCAAAAGCCTTGTCAGCAATACGTTTGCAAATTCAAATAGTTTAAATTATTTATTTGCACTCAAACATGACGCTTCCTGGTCGACAGTTTAAGGCACTTGCATTCTTTGTGGCTCAATATATTTAAAAAAAGACTTTTTAATTAGGATAAGGCTAAATATATTTAAAAAAGGACTTTTTAAATTAGCCTGTTGCTCAATATATTTAAATTGGACTTTTTATCAGCCTGTTGCTCAATATATTTAACAATGACTTTATAATTAGCCTGGTGCTCAATCTATTAAAAAAAAAAACTTTTTAATTAGCCTGTTGCTCAATCTATTTAAAAAGTAATATTTTTAATTAACCTGTTGCTCAATATAAATTATCTAAAAAGGACTTTTAAATTACCCTGTTGCTCAATATATTTAAAAAGGACTTTTCAATTAGCCTGTTGCTCTATATATTTCAAAAGGACTTTTTAATTACTCTGTTGCTCATTATATTGAAAAGGACTTTAAAATTAGGCTGTCCCTAAATATATTTAAAAAGAATTTCTTAATTAGCTTGTTGCTTAATATATATAAAACAAACTTTTTAATTAGACTGTTTCTCTCTATATATAAAAAGGACTTTTTAATTAGCCTGGTGCTCAATCTGTTCAAAAAAGACTTTTTAATTAGCCTGTTACTCAACATATTTAAAAAGGACTTTTCAACTATACCGTTGTCCGAGGACTTTTTAACTATACCGTTGTTCAATATATTAAAAAAGGTCTTTTTAATTATCCTTTTGTAAAATAAAAAAAAAAAAAAAAAAATATTCCGAATATTAATATATTTATGCAGGAGTTTTCAAGTTGCAGTTTTGTTTATGGATCAGTATACCATCATTATCACTATTACCATCAGCACATATTCATAACAATATGCCCTATTTCAATGATGCTGAATAATGTGGAGTAGGAATATTACCCAATATTAAACAATTCTAGAGAGAGAGAGAGAGAGAGAGAGAGAGAGAGAGAGAGAGAGAGAATTTAAATATAATTTACAAAATTTAAAAAATAACCTCTATTTGGGTTTCTCTACGATTATCTAACTTTAGATAACCGTTTTGTTCATAATTCTATCTAATATAAATAAGTTCTGAAGATATTTGTCTTTCTAAAATAAATAAATAAAATCATAATTCTATCTAAATAATTCCATCTAAATGAAATAAGTCCTGGAGATAAGAGATATCTTTAAAAAAATAAATAAATAAAATCATAATTATATCTAAATAATTCTAACTAATTGAAATAAGTCCTGAAGATAAGATATATCTTTAAATAAATAAATAAATAAAATCATAATTCTATCTAAATAATCCCATCTAATTGAAAGGAGTCGAGAAGATGAGATATAAATTTATTTAAGAAAAAAAAAAAATCATAAATCTAATTGAAAAGAGTCCTAAAGTTAAGTGATGTTTTCATGTAAAAATAAATGAAATCAATAATCAACCTAATACAATTGGGAATAAATGACCAAATGACTTAGGGTGAGAGGGCATACTTCGTTTGATCTGAAAAAAAAAAAAAACACAACTTGGGAAATGTAAACGACCAGTCTAGATGGGATGAAATATATCTGTCTGTCTGTCTGTATAGATTGCCTTTGGGCAGCCCAGAAATAATATATCATTCAAATTTGATGGATTCATAATATCTTCACGAATCTACAACATTACTTCTGTAAATATATTCCCTGCTAATGGAAAACAATGTTTCACATCATACTTTATATATACAACAGGTATTATAAGATTCCTATATTACCTGAATTACCTTGAAATTGACTAAATGACCTTAGGTCAGAGTTAAAATGGGCATGAAACTAAATCTAAAAATGCATAATACATGTATACCTGTATTCATAAAGCCAAAAGTTAAAAAACAATTCTTATATGGAAATGCTACAGATACTTTAATTACTTAGTCATTAAAGACATAATTAACCGGATATCTAGTTACTAGAATATAAAGGTCTATTTCAAATCATCATAGCAATAGATTATCTACCTATACGGTTCCTTTATTTTTTTTAAAGGTCAAGAATCTAAAGTTCATCAAACTGATAACATTCATAATAAATTCAAAGGAGGAATCCTTAATTACCAAAATAACGATAATAGTCTGAATCAATATGGCCTTATTTATCAATAATTATCAAATTAATAACTTTTGTTATAAGGAAATCTTAGACTCTAGGAAGTGATCGATATCGTAGCACTTATTTGCAGGGGGTTAAATACTAACTGGCCATAGGAATGACTATATGAACTCAAAAATGTCAAGTAATGAAGGGTTATGAGTAAAAATCACCTCACCGAGAAAGGTGTGGGGAAAAGTGATCTAGGAATACCAAATATGAGAGAGAGACAAAAAAAATTAAATATAATTTACAAAATTGAAAAAATAACCTCTATTTTGGTTTCTTTACGATTATTTAACTTTAGATAACCGTTTTGTTCATAATTCTATCTAATTTAAATAAGTCCTGAAGATATTTGTCTTTATAAAAAAAAATAAATCAAATCATAATTCTATCTAAATAATTCTAACTAATTGAAATAAGTCCTGAAGATAAGAGATATCTTTAAATATATATATATATATATATATATATATATATATATATATATATATAATCATAATTCTATTTAAATAATTCCATCTAATTAAAAGGAGTCGAGAAGATGAGATATTTAAGAAAAAAATAAATAAAATCATAAATCTAATTGAAGAGTCCTAAAGCTAAGTGATGTTTTCATGTAAAAATAAATGAAATCAATAGTCAACCTAATACAATAGGGAGTAAATGACAAACTGACCCAGGGTGAGAGGGCATACGTCGTTTGACCTGAAGAAAACACAACTTGGGAAATGTAAACGACCAGTCTAGATAGGATGAAATATATCATTTAAAATTGATGGATTCATAATATCTTCACGAATCTAGAACGATATTACTACTGTAAATCTATTCCCTGCTAATGGAAAACAATGTTTCACATTATACTTTATATATTAAACAGGTATTATGGCATTCCAAATTAATGGAATTACCTTGAAATTGACCAATGACCTTAGGTCAGTTAAAATGGGCATGGAACTAAAGCTAAAAATACATAAAAATGTATACCTGTATTCATAAAGCCAAAAGTTAAAAGACAATTCTTATATGGAAATGCTACAGATATTTTAAAAATTTTGTCATTAAAGACATAATTAACCGGATATTTAGTTACTAGAATATAAATGTCTATTTCAAATCATCATAGTAATAGATTATCTACCTATACGGTTCCTTTTTTTTAAAGGTCAAGAATCTAAAGTTCATCAAACTGATAAAATTCATAATAAAATCAAAGGAGGAGTCCTTAAATTATCAGAATATTCTGAAAATACGATAATAGTCTGAATCAATATGGCCTCATTTATTAATAATTATCAAATTAATCACTTTTGTTATAAGGAAATCTTAGACTCTAGGAAGTGATCGATATCATAGCACTTATTTTCAGGGGTGTTAAATACTAACTGGCCAAAGTAATAACTTTATGAACTCAAAAATGTCAAGTAATGAAGGTTATGAGTAAAGATCACTTCACTGAGAAAGGTGTGGGAAAAATGATCAAGGAATACCATATATATATATATATATATATATATATATATATATATATATATATATATATATATATATATACATATATATATATATATATATATATATGTATATATATATATATATGTATATATATATATGTATATATATATGTATATATATATATGTATATATATACATATATATATACATATATATATACATATATGTATATATATACATATATACATATATATATATATATATATATATATATATATACATACATATACATATATATATATATATATATATATATATATATGTGAGAGAGAGAGAGAGAGAGAGAGAGAGAGAGAGAGAGAGAGAGAGAGAGAGAGAGAGAGAGAGAGAGAGAGAGAGAGAGAGAGAGAGAGAGAGTTCTGAAAACGAAATTTTCCTTGGTAATTCTCCAACAAGTAATCTTGGTAGATAGAGATTTATTGTAACATCGAAGAATGTACTTTGGAATGGGGTATGGATTTCGGGCAGGCATTGGGGCTGGGGAAGCCATTCAATGACGCAACCTTCAAGACAAACTTTGCTAGTGGGTTTATCTTTTTCCGAATAATATCTAACCGATGCTAATGGCACCAGGTGCTTCTTCAATAATAATCTAAATGGAGCCTTCATGAATAAATTCAAACAATGTACTGTGAAGAAAATATCAACGGAGGATATACGATGAAAATTGTAAAACATAAGCTGGGGAAATGCTACGAAAATCATAGAGAAATCTATTCTAAAAATCCGTAAGTTAACGTGACTTAACTTAATACGGGTAAATGTGAAAATAGGCCTGGTTTTATGTACAAACTAAATACAAAAATACAGAATAATATTACTAATGTTCACTACGTTTTACGTGAATGAAAGATCAATTAGGAGGGACAAAAGCACAAGCACTTTCTAATTCTACCAAGAATTATATATTTTACGACTGTGGAAGTTTTGGTATGAAAAAAAGGGCTGCACAACACATTAAAAATTCCAACTTCACCCCTAAACTATCTCCGCTGGCCCTTAGTTTGACATTTACTGAAAGGGTTATTTGAATACAATCGAAATTGATAAAAAATCATAAAAGAAAGACAACCAATGAATGAAGCATAGTTCCATTCGAAATAATCATTGGTCATTAACTGAAATTGTAAATGCAGTTGTTCTCTATTCTTGGGTGGTGCCATAGCCTCTGTACCATGGTCTTCCATTGTCTTGGGTTAGAGATATTTTGCTTGAGGGTACACTCGGGCACTTATATCTTATTTCTCTTTCTCTTGTTATTTTGAAGTTTTTATAGTCTATATATATAAAAATATTTTAATGTTATTGTTACAAAACCTCTCTTGTAGTATATTTCCTCATATCCTTTCCGCACTGGGCTACTTTTCCTTAATGGAGCATTTGGGCTTATAGCATCCTACTTTTCCAATTACGGTTGTAGCTTAGCAAGTAATACTAATAATAATAATAATAATAATAATAATAATAATAATAATAATAATAATAATAACAAGCCATATAAAAGGTGAAAAACTTCTTGAAATACATTCCATGAATGAGATTGCCTGGAATCACAAGGGTTGAATCTTATGAACGATTATTGTAAATAGGATGAAATCTATTATTTAATTTGGTAAGATTCATTAGTTCAAGAATCTAGAACGATATTACTTCTATAAACCTGCTAATGGAAAACAATGTTTCACATTATAGTTTATATATCATAAAGGAATTTTATGATTCCTAAATTACTGAATCTATAATGGATATGATTCCTGAAGGTGGTATACATCCTTGTCACCTAAATCAAAAATTATGTATTGAGAGACATCTAAACTTATTGCATAAATCAAGAGGAGCTCCTAAAATAATATAAGGAGAGAGAGAGAGAGAGAGAGGAGAGAGAGAGAGAGAGAGAGAGAGAGAGAGAGAGAGAGAGAGAGAGAGAGAGAGAGAGAGAGAGAGTAATCCCATGACAAATACCTCAATATTCTTTATTCTAATAAAAACATGAATTGAAGTTCTGACAAAAAGGAAAAGTTCCACCTTGCTATTCACGCAAAAAATAAATATTCCCTAGTTGATTCCAAAATTATAAATACATCTAACAAGTTTATTTCCCAACAACAATTTATAATTTCAACTTGATACCCTGAAAAAAGCAGGAAACAAAATGTTTTTCCTAGACAAATATTTGGCCTTCTAAAATGCTTATAGGATTCTAAAAGTGGCCCATGGACAACATTTAGGACATTAAATCGAACTCCACGACTATATTCAGGATTCCAGAGATACATTCCTAAGAACAGTAATAATAGAATAAATTATTCTTATGTTAATTACCATAATTTGAGGCAAAACTACAAATAAAACTTCAACACTAAATGTTCTATGCTTCTGCATTAGAAATGATCAAAAGGGAGTAAATCTTTAATACATTACCAGAACTATGGAGTATTCCAGGGTAACCATCATAAATATATAAAATATAAATTCAATAGTAAATAAGCAGAGTTCCAAGTATATTTCTAAATAGAAGGATACACAAAAATTATTATTATTATTATTATTATTATTATTATTAAATGCTAAGCTACAACCCTAGTTGGACAAGCAGGATGCTATAAGCCCAGGGGCTCCAACAGGGAAAATAGCCCAGTGAGGAAAGGAAACAAGGAAAAATAAAATATTCTAAGAATAGTAACAACATTAAAATAAATATTTACTATATAAACAATAAAAACTTCAACCAACAAGAGGAAGAAAAACTAGATAGAACAGTGTGGCCGAGTGTACACTCGAGCAAGAGAACATTAACCCAAGGACAGTGGAAGACCATGGTACAGAGGCTATAGCACTAACCAAGACTAGAGAACAATGGTTTGATTCTGGAGTGTCCTTCTCCTAGAAGAGATGCTTACCATAGCTAAAGAGTCTCTTCTACCCTTACCAAGAGTAAAGTAGCCACTGAACAATTACATTGCCGTAGTTAAACCCCTTGGTTGAACGAGAATTGTTTGATAATTTCGGTGTTTTCAGGTGTATGAGAACAGAAGAGAATCTGTAAAGAATAGGCCAGGCTATTCAGTGTCTGTGTAGGCAAAGTAGTATCTCAATGGCCGGCTGGTGCCCTGGCCAACCTACTACCTCGAAATATTTCCCTGAGAATCCTGCAAACTGTTAAACATTGATAGCAAAATGTGAGAGGAGAGAGAGAGAGAGAGGAGAGAGAGAGAGAGAGAGAGAGAGAGAGAGAGAGAGAGAGAGAGAGGAGAGAGAGAGAGAGAGAGAGGAGAGAGAGAGAGAGAGGATGTTAGTGTAAAATGGAAAAATAAATACATGAGATATAAAGTACTGTATGTTCAAATTAACGAAAAAGGCAACTAAGGAAAAAGAAATCATAACGGCTTCCAGCAAATATTTATGGACCACAGGTAAAAATATCTTTCAGGCTAGAAAATATAAATAAAAAGCGACTTCGAAGGCTATTTAATCAAGGTAATTTTGGATTACAATTTTTATTCCTAGTAAAATCCCTAATACTGTTACATTTATATTTTTTTCTCCTTAATTGTCATAGGAAATCGATCAAATAGTATATGGGAAAACAATTCCGATTTATAATTGATTATCCCGATAATAAGTGGGAGAAAAATGCCATACTTGAATGGTAAATACAATTTGCTATAATGAGGTATATACCGGGGTTAAGTCTATACATCAAATATACTAATAATGATTACCAAAGCCAAAATAACTCAAAGGTGGGTCGAAAGCTAAAAATACCTCTCGGGACTATATAAGAGGACAAGATATTCATGCCTACTGCTAATAAGATTTTAAAATAAAAATAAAATGAAAATATAATGTAAAAATTATAGATAAGTAATAATGATACACAAATAAAAGGGTATCCTCAGTAGAGAAAAGAATGAAAAAATACAATCATTAAGTTACATGAACTGAATGACATTTCATATTCTATTGTATTACCCAAAATATATATAAATTCAAAATAAAATCATCACTCTGGGATTAGATGAGATTCCAATGGGTGTGGCTGTGTAAATTTGATTACTATTAACTCCAACTAAAAGCATAAGCAAAATATCCCTGTAATCTCTTGACTGATTGATTTGGAGTTTTCTGGTATCAAGTCAATCAATCAATTAACACACCCCATTATGTTAGACCTGTGAGGCCATTCAGAACCCTAATTATTATTATTATTATATTATATTATTATTATTATTATTAATATTATAACTTGCTAAGCTACAACCCTAGTTGGAAGAGCAGGATGCCATAAAACCCAAGAGCTCCAACAGGAAAAATAGCCCGGTGAGGAAGAGAAATGAAGAAATATACTACGAGAGGTTGTTGAACAATAGCAACATTAAAATAAATCTTACATATATAAACTATTAAAACTTCAAAATAACAGGATAAATCAGATAGAATAATGTGCCCGAGTGTACACTCAAGCTAGAGAAATCTAACCTAAGACAGTGGAAGACCATGGTACATAGGCTACGGCACTACCCAAGACTAGATATCAAAGGTTTGATTTTGGAGTATCTTCTCATAGAAGAACTTCCCACCATACCTAAAGTCTCTTCTACCCTTACCAAGAGAAAAAAGGCCACTGAACAATTACAGTGCAGTCATAAGTGAGGAAGAATTGTTTGGTAATCAGTGTTGTCAGGTGTATGAGGACAGAGGAGAATGTGTAAAGAATAGGCTAGACTAAATAGACCCTAAATATAAAACAAAATTGGATAAGTAAAGTATAATCATTAAATGAAAAAATGAAAACAAGCCTATTAGTATTAGTGGACTATGGCTCAAGTTTTTATATAAATCAGAAATAAGAAAACAAAATTTGAAAAACGGATGTGATATCTCAGGTGAAGAGGAAATGGCATAATGTATGTATACTAAAGGAAATGGCATGAGCCATATGCTTAATTTTCCACAAAGATAACATCAAAACTTAGAAAGTACCATCTTCATAAGTACGATCGTTTATGACATTTTGACTCCTAACAATCCAGCCATATTATACGGGGTTATCCAGTAACAAGTCTATTCCAAAATTACCAGTAATGAACATCAAACACAAAAATTACAACAATCGGTCGAAGAAATGATATCAAATGCGACTTATTCATTACTACTAAAATTTATTCACTTACACACACACACACACACATATATATATATATATATATATATATATATAGATATATATATATATATATATATATCTATATATATATATATATATATATATAATGTGTATATATATAGATATATATATACATATATATATATGTATATATATATATATATATATATATATATATATATATATATATATATATATATATATATATATATATATATACACACACACACATATATATACACAAGTACAATTACAATTGTCTATGATAACAGCATTTCCACGTCTTATCCTTAATCATCTAGTAAAAAAATGGAAGAAAAATAAAACAGAAGAAATTAGCATTTTCTGTAGAAAGAAAAATACTACCATGAGGTCATGCGAACTGCATATCGTTTCATATACTCTTGGATTACACACACACACACACACACCAAAAACAAAAACAAAAAAAACACTTGTATTAGATGAGATTCCAAGAAATGTATTTGTTTAAATTTGATGCAATTACTATGAAAAAACATAAACCAGATATTATTTAAATCTTGTGAATAATGAGCAGACACTTCTCTGGATAGTACAAAATATAAACAAGAGCAGAAGAATGGCATACGAATTGAGAAGAGGTTCTATCTAGGCTTGTCTTCAATTAATTCCAAAATATAGAATAGACAGTAAGTTATAATCATTGGTTCACAAGAAAGAAATAAGAATCGGGTTTTTATGAAAAAAAAAAATAGGAGAAATAAGATAAAAAAAATAAAAAAAAATGGGTCATCTCAGATGAAGCCAAGAATGTCATAATATGGATATATATGATAGGCCTAATACCCAGTGGCTTACCCTTAATTACTCCACAGAAAATAACATCATAACCTGAAGGAAATTTGCGAAGAAAAAGTGGTATCTTGGGTTGAAAGATTAGCGTTCAACATTTTTCTTTAAATATTGAGGCTTACTTCTTATTAGCATAAAAAGGAATAAACTAACTGAAGGGACTAAATAATAGTTTTTGGGTATATGTGCACAACTGATACCCTTTTCTAACATGACAAACCATTTTAAGAGACTAAGACTAATTATTATTATTATTATTATTATTATTATTATTATCAGCTAAGCTACAACCCCTGGGAAACCAGGATGCTACAAGTCCCTAGGCCTTTAACAGGGAAAATAACCCAGGGATGAAAGGAAATAAATAAACTATATGAGAAGTTATAAATATTGAAATAAAATATTTTAATAACAGTGACAGCATTAAAACATATTTTATATAAAAGCTATAAAAAAAATATGTCATCCTCTTCAACATAAAAAAACATTGGCTGGAAATTTGAACTTTTGAAGTTCTTCCGATTCAATTACTTGCATAGGAAAACCATTCCATAACCTGGTCACACCAGGAATAAAACTTCTGAAATACTGTGCAGTATATAGTCTCATGATGGAGAAGGCCTGTCTACTCGAATTAATGGCATACATAGGCCTACTATTACGAACAGGATGGTAATGTTCCTTCATAATATGTAACGCCACCATTCAGTTTTATGCTATATCTAAAACACAAAAGGATAATTCCTTATTATCCTATGGTCATCTTGGGTTGAGGCCTCATAATGGCGTTCACTCTTTGGTTCTAATATCCGGCTTACCCCTCATTACCTTGAAAGGTTTCTTTAATACACAAAAGTATATAATCTATTGCTCCAAAAATGTGTTATCCTTCACAGAAGCAATTGGCCAATTTGGGCTCTTAAAGAACTCATGCAATTCTATTGAACACTATCATCCTAAATAATTTCAGATAAGTGCCAGGTACTGGCATCAAATTTCGTTTCATTTATTTGATTTTCCAGTAAACACTTGGACCAATGTTATATACTAAAATTAATTCTAGTCTCCGGAATTTAATAGCAAGCCCTCTAGCCAGGCACACTATACTGTAACCACTTGATACAGCATTGTACCTTCTTGGGTGGAATGGTTTTACAATCTGTCACTGATTCAGTCACATCATGACACCCTTAGAGGTATAAAAAGAAAAGGTTGACTCTCAGTACTCAAGTCATGTAATTTACTCATTTTCACCGACAACCCTAAGGAAAAGTATATAAAAAATGAAAAATCATCGCTTCTCATTGCCCAGATTACATCATGTACCCAAATCCTTTAACTAATAAAAAAAAGGTATAAAAATTTAAAACAATCTGCCAAATGCCATTACACAGGCAAAATTCTAACCTTAAATCAATAGTTGAATTTATTCATAGTTTTTTTCTACTATGCCCATTTACCTACTGGGATCATTGCGCTTTTGGTATTCAACTATGACTGCAGCACGACATATAATTAAAATTATACGATTTATATCACGATTTGCTGTATTTAATCTATGTCATTCACCCTTGTCCATTAAGAACAAGATTAACTAATCATATTAGGTTCGAAATTATTAGTCAAATATATTAAAGATTATCCTCAATTATTCGAAAAATATATCTAAACAATTAAAATAAAACAAAAACACTATCATGAAATATGATAGTGAATTATGTTAAGTTTAATCCGAACGAACCAACTGGTTCCTTTCGAATTGAATTTGTTATTCAGCCTTCGGCTTTAATCATTCCAAAAAATCAGATATAAAACGAGACAAACTGTATTCGGACTTAGCAAGAAAAAGAGGGTAGCTTAATACTAGGTAAAAAAGTGGTAGATAGATATGTAGACTTCTTAACTTAGCTAGAGATAAGATAAAAGTGGGATAATAATAAATAGACTTTCTAA
>NC_090757.1:46443893-46471393 GCF_036898095.1 Palaemon carinicauda | reverse complement strand
AGACAGAAATTAAAAGAAGAATAAGCATAGGAACGAGAACTTTTGCTAAAAACGAGATTATAATTATTCCACAAATAAGAACTTATTTACCAATATAGATTCAATTTTCTTTATACTATCACAAATTGAAGACGAAGAAATGAAGAATTTAGGTGAAACCTCAGATATAAACGTTGTAGTTTCGGTGTTGTTATAACACGTTATTGATTTTGCAATGCAAATAATACGTGAAGCTGAGAGAGAGAGAGAGAGGAGAGAGAGAGAGAGAGAGAGAGAGAGAGAGAGAGAGAGAGAGAGGAGAGAGAGAGAGAGAGAGATAATTTTGTCTTTAAATTAAATGGAACAGACTAAGAGGATGTAAAAAGGGAATCCTAATCACATCCGCCTAGACTACAAGGCTTTGATGCTTCTAAACGGAGAGAGAGAGAGAGAGGAGAGAGTAGAGAGAGAGAGAGAGGAGAGAGAGAGAGAGAGAGAGATTTTACATTAATATTATTATTACTATATGTAAGCTACAGCCCTAGTTCGAAAAGAACGATTCATAAGCCCATGGGCTCCAGCAGAGAAAAATAGCTCTGTGAGAATTGGAAATAAGGAAATAAAGAAAATACAAGAAAAATAATGAATAATTGGTCTAAAATATTTAAAGATCAGTAATATCGGTAAAACAGATCTGTCATATATAAAACTATAGAGACATATGTCAGCCTTTTCAACATGTAAACATTCGCTGCAAGTTTGAACTTTTGAAGTTTAAATGATTCAACTGCCTAATTAAAGTTCAAGTGATTCAACTGCCTAATTAGGAAGATCATACCCACAATTAGGTCGTAGCTGGGATAAAATTTTTAAAATACTGTGTAGTATTGAGCCATAATTATGATGGAGAAGGCGAAACTATTACAATTAACTGCATACCTAGTATTACAAGCCAGAAAGTACTGTCGGGGAACATATGACTGCAAAGGATGGTTAGAGTTGTGAAATATTATTTATCTTAGGTCACATCTATAATGAACCAACCGAACGACAGTGCCAGTGATTAACATCTAAAGCAGGAATACAACATTTACTATATCAAGTTTTGGTTCAACAAATTGAGAGGAGATTCAACAGCCGAAGAGAAACAGGAGAACAACACACGAAACTAGGTCGAATGAAAGAATTAAATCACTTCGGAATAGATTGATCCCCGAAAATCTTAAAAGACGCGTTTCTCTAAAGTAAACTTGCTATAGAATCAAACCTAAAATTTCAAGTCGTATAGATTTTTGGAAAAAAAAAAAAACCCACCATGATCTGCTGAGATCAGGATGTTGAAAAGGCAGTGTCCTAAACCTACTGACAGATGACCAGATTAGAAAATGAAAATATGAAGGCATATTCATACCCAGCAAATGTACAAGTTAAGGGCTTGAAACAATACCTCTACAAGGTTTTGATGGTTTTAAATGTGTGTTTGTGTGTGTGTGTGCGTACTCCACAAGAGATTAACCCCCAAACTTTCAAATGGGCTCCACAAGGCACTAGAAGAGTTGGAAGACCCGGGCCTACATGACTGAGGACTATGAAGCGTGAAACAGGAGATGGTGAATAGATAAGTATTGAATTACAGGCTCAATATAATGACGGCTGGCGAAAAATAACCGAGGCCTTTGCGTCAATAGGCGTAGGAGATGATGATGATGTTGATGATGATTATGATGATGGTGTGTGTGTATATATATATGCATATATATACATACATATATATATATATATATATATATATATGTGTGTGTGTGTATATATATATATATATATGTGTGTGTGTGTATATATATATATATATATATATATATATATATATATATATATATATATATATATATATATATATATCATACCAAAATAAATAAACACTCTTTACGAAAATAGTTACCTATGAAACATAAATCTGTATATTCGGAAGTTAATATATGAGGGAAATGATGCCTTGAATGACAGGCAAAAACATTAAAATGGAAAAGAACAGGTCTACTAAATTTTACTAAATAGACATGAAAATCAGGGGAAGATAGTGAGAAATAAAGAAATGGCATAATCATGATAAACTGTAAAAACATTGTTCCATATATCTGAACTATGTATAGAAACGAGGCACCATTTTGTCCCAGAGAATGGATCAGGAATTTTCTAAAATCTTGCAAATGCTGTTTTAATATGGAATTCTATCCAGTACAGCAACTGGAATATAGCCTAAATAATGCTGTACAATGATCAAGATCTTTATTCTTAATCCAAATCTTTATTTCAATGATTATTCCAATGCAATACATCCAGATTACTCTGAAGCATTAAGTAACTTGAAAAATTCTTAATCGAAATCTTTATTTCAATGATGATTCCAATGCAATACATCCAAATTACTCTGAAGCATCAAGTAAACTGTTAAAAAATTATCCGTAAAAATATACTGTTCTCAGCTGTATTTCAGTAAAATACGGGCGACCGTATTTTTTACCCTACTTTGTTATTATCTTTTACGGGGTAGTGACTGTAATATCATTCCTTTACGTCAGTATATCCGTTTTCAAAATGGTAAATGCCTGGCAACATTAATTCCAGGATTTATACAGTTATTTTACTGCAAATATTTTACAGTGAATATAGGTTAATCAAAAACCAGTTTTGGAAATGGTTCCAAACCACAAAATATCTGTTATATATACAAAAACTGCCCAAACTACCCCATTTAATTCATCCTTTAATAAGTCCATCTAATAGCCAGGCCTTCTCCATCATGAGGCTCAATACTACACAGTATTCTAGAAGTTTTATTCCAGCTGTTATCAAGTTGTGGAATGATCCTAATCGGATAGATGAATCAGTAGAGCTTCAAGAGTTCAAAGTTGGAGCAAATGTTTTTATGTTGACCAGGCTGCCATGATTCTTTTTATAGTTTATATATGACATATCTATTTTGACGTTGTTACTGTTTTTAGAATGATTTATTGTTAATTTGTTCTCATCATTTATCTATTTCCTTATTTCTTTTCCTCACTGGGCTATTTTTCCCCACTAGAGCCCTTGGGCTCATCGCATCTTGCTTTTCCAACTAGGGTTGTAGCTTGGCTAATAATAATAATAATAATAATAATAATAATAATAATAATAATACTAATAATAATACTACTACTAATAATAATAATAATAATCTGTGATTGGTTGTCTCCACAAAACATAAAATTTTTCCAAATTAATAGATAACTCAACTGAACCCAACTAAAGCGATCCTTGTCAAACCTATATAAAACCTATTTCAATACCAAGAACTTCCGAAATCCAAAGAGATTCATAAAAAGCTATAGGGAAATTTCCATGTAAGTTAATAGTAATATAAGAATACATGGCAACAAAACTTAGCTAATGCAACATCAAGAGACATGAATTAATATAAGAAAGTTTAGGAAACTTATAGGAGAAGGTCTATTAATCATCCTACGTAGCACAATTATTATTATCATCATTATTATTAATAGCCAAGCTACAACCCTAGTTGGAAAAGCAAGATGCTATAAGCCCACGGGCTCCAATAGGGAAAAATAGCTCAGTGAGGAAAGGAAATAAGGAAATAAATAAATGATGAGAATAAATTAACAATAATTCATTCTAAAAAAAGTAACAACGTCAAAACAGATATGTCCTATATAAACTATTAACAACGTCAAAAACAGATATGTCATATATAAACTATAAAAAGACTCATGTCAGCCTGGTCAACATGAAAGCATTTGCTCCAACTTTGAAACTACATTTAAACCTAAAATTTCAGGAAGAAAAAGAAGTAATCAAGGAAAGTTTTTGGACGAGAGAGAGAGAGAGAGGAGAGAGAGAGAGAGAGAGAGAGAGAGAGAGAGAGAGAGAGAGAGAGAGAGAAATATGTGTAAATATGTATACTGCTATGCCTAGGATTAGAAATCGTGTAAATCGAAAGAAATGAACATACAACGCTAAGGTTTTACTTGTATATCCCTCTAAACTTGGGCAGATAAACTGCGCCATTTTGTCGCTCGAAAATTGTCCACCATTTTCTACTCTTCCTGCACCAAATGTATTGATCTCAAACACTATTTAGCAACGGTGGAAAGCAAATACTCAGATCTATTTACCTTCTGCAATTTTATCTTCATGGACAGGTCGTTATTACCAAGGCTTGAGTAGTTTGGTTTAAAGGGCAATAACTTTAAAACATCTAAAGTACTCAGTTTTTTAATAGCAGATGTTGACACACTTTTTAGCTAATAAATGAGAATTAGTTTAGCATTTTTTTTTCCTATGATAGTTTTAAAGCAGGCGGCCTTTTTGTGGATGCATGAAAAAAGGCATTTGTTTAATTTTTGTCTTTTTTTCTATTGCAGATTTTGTCTTCAGCAACTCGGAGAAGTTTCCAGGTGGAAAGTGTGTCTAAAATAAAATTTTTACTGCGTTATCACGTGTTTTTGTAAACCATGTAAATTTTAGAAGCCCTTAAAGATTTAAAAATCGGTCATGAATGGTCTAGAGATGGACCACATTACATATGATCAGCGTCCAAGCTACGTCGCCATTCAAACTAGGACCGAGGAGGACCAGGCAATGGCTACTGATGACTAGGCAGATAGACAAATCGACTCCCCCCCCCCCCCCATCCTTAGCTCACAAAGAGGTTGAGGATGCAGCGACCAAAGGAACCAACGAGTTTGAGCAGGACTCGAACCCAGGGACGTTTCTGGTGATGAGAAATGTGATTTACTCTACAACATCAAAGGCACTTTATATTGTTTTTAGCATTTGTTGTACATTAACTACAAGCTAAATAGAGTTTATATAGTCCAACGCTGGGGTCTCAGCTTCCATTCAACAAAAAGTAAAAAATAATACTCATATTCGGTACATACACCAATAATCTGAGATCCACACGTAAATTATGTTCAATAATATTTTACCGCCAAAATATTACTACATGGTGGGAAAAAAAATAAAAACTTTCAGACATCGTCCATCTTCATCAGCATAATGTTAAAATGTTCTGGATATTCAAAAGTTACAATATTATAGGGGCTCTATTGACTGACTGACTACAGGAGAAATTAATCAACCCAAAATTCCAAATAATATAAAATGGTCTAAATCTCAGTAGTAACATGGGACAAATTATTAACTTTATAAAGAGCAATTGATAAAAAAAAACTCTATAATACTAGTCACGACCATTTAAGAAAGGCGCATCACAATTTCACAAAGTCGTCATCCTTATTTTCCCACGAATACAGGCCACGCGATTTATTGAATAGAGGAGGCCACCCAATTCGCACGTAAGTAATTAGGTGTATTTCATACGTTTGCAAATCATATGGAAAAGTTAGATAGGAAGTTCTTTTTTTTTTACATTGAATATGCCATTCCTTAGGAGGGATTCTATTGAAAACATCATCCATACCGATTTTTTTTCTTTTCTTTTTTATGTAATCAGGGCGGGTTGCAGTGGATACAATGTTGGCGAGAAAAGATGCGATGATGATGGGAGAGGACATCCATACCGATGTGGTTCTATGGGAAAGATCATCCATTGTAAGGTGCTTTATGGGAGAGGTCATCCATACTGAGGTGTTTTATGGGAGAGGACATCCATATAAATGTGTTTTATGGGAAAGGCCATCCATACTGAGGTGTTTTATGGAAGAGGTCATCCATACTGAGATGTTTTATGGGAGAGGTCATTCTTAGTGAGATATTTCAAGGGAAAGATCAGCCATACAGAGATGCCCTATGAGAGAGGTCATCCATACGGAGGTGCTTTATGGGAGAAGTCATCCATACTGAGGTGTTTTATGGGAAAGGTCATCCATACCGAGGAGCTTTATGGAAGAGGTCATCGATACCGAGGTATTTTATAGGAGAGGTCATCCATACTGAGGTTATTTATGGGAGAGGTCATCCTTATCGAGATATTTCAAGGGAAAGATCATCCATACTGAGGTGCTTAATGGGAGAGGTCATCCATTCTAAGGTGTTTTATGGGATAGGTCATCCATAATTTGGTGTTTTGTGAGAGAGATCATGCATCCCACAGTTTTTTTTTTTTTATGGGAGAGGTCATCTGTAATTTGATGTTTTGTGGGAGAGCATCCATGCCACATTGTTTTATAGGAGAGGTCATCCATATGGTAGTGTTTTATGGGAAAGGTCCTCCACACTGAGGTGTTTTATAGGAGAGGCCATCCACATTGAGGTCACCCATACATGGGAGAGGTCAACCATATACAGATGTTTTATGGGAGAGGTTATCCATACTGACATGTTTTAAGAAAGAAGTCATCCATACTGAGGTGTTTTACGAATAGGTTATCCATAATGCCATGTGTTATGAGAAGGTCATCCATACTGAGATGTTTTATGGGAGAGGTCATCCATATTGAGGTGCTTTATGGAGGAGGTCATCCATACTTAGCTGTTTTATGGTAGAGGTCATCTATACTGAAGTGTTTATGGGATATATCATCCATAGATATGTTTTATAGGAGAGGTAATCCATATTGATGTGTTTTATGGGAAAGGTTATCCATATAAAGGTGTTTCATTGGCAAGGTCGTCCATATGAAGATGTTTTATGGTAGAGGTCATCCATACTGAGGTCTTTTATGGGAGAGGTCATCCATACTGAGGTATTTTATGGGAAAGGTCATCCATAAAGAGGTGTTTTTAGGTGAGGTCATCCATACTGAGGCGTATTATGGCAGAGGTCATCCATACCTAGGTGTATTATGGGAGAGGTCATCCATACTGACGTGTATTATGGGAGAGGTCATTCATACCGAGGTATTTTATGGAGAAGTCATTCATTCTTATTTGTTTAATGGGAGAGATCATCCATACTGAGGTGCTTTATGGTAGAGGTCATCAATACTGAGGTGTTTTATGGGATAGGTCATCCATACTGAGGTGTTTTAAGGGAGAGACCATCCATACTGAGGTGCTGAGGTGCTTTAAGGGAGAGGTCATCCATACTGAGGTGTTTTATGGGAGAGGTCATATTTACCGAGGTCTTTTATGCAAGGTCATCAATACTGAGGTATTTTATGGGAGAGGTCATCCATACTGAGGTGTTTTATAAAAGGTCATCCATACTGAGGTGCTTGATGGAAGGTCATCTATATTGAGGTCTTTTATGGGAGAGGTCATCCATTCTGAGGTATTTCATTGTTGAGAAGACTGTCAATGTGTATTATTGGAGAGGTCATTCGTAAAACGATGTTTTATGGGATACCCCATCTATACCGAGGTGTATAGTAGACATAACACCTAACACGGTATTTTAAGGGAGACGAAGTCTATAATTTAGTGTTTTAAGGGAGAGATCATCCATATGTAGGTGTTTTATAGTTGGTGTTTTATGGGAGAGATCATCTATACGTAGGTATTTTAAAGGAAAGGTCATCCATACGGTGGTGTTTTATGGGAGAGGTCATCCATATGTAGGTGTTTTATAGGAAAGGTCATCCATACGGTGGTGTTTTATGGGAGAGGTCATCCAAACGTAGGTATTTTATAGGAAAGGTCATCCATATGATGGTGTTTTAAAGAGAGGTCATCCATACTGAAAGGGCATGGAAGATATTATCCACTCCAAGGTGTTTTATGGGAGAGGTCATCCATAGCTCGGTGTTTTATGGCAGAGATCATCTGTATAGATGTGTTTTATGGGAGAGGTCATCCAAAAAGAGGTGTTTTATGGGAGATGTCCCCCATATAGAGGTGTTTTATGGGAGATGTCCCCCATATAGAGGTGTTTTGAGGGAGGTCTTCCATACCTTGGTATTTCATGGCAGGGGTCACCCATGTAGAGGTGTTTTATGGGAGAAGTCACCCATGTCCAGGTATTTTATAAGAGGTCATCCATACCACGGTATTTTATGGAAAAGGTCTCCCATATAGACGTGCTTTATAGATGAAGTCATTCATACAGTGATGTTTTAAAAGGAGAGGTCATCCAAACAAATATTTCATGGAAGAGGTCAACCCTACTGTAGTGGTTTATTATTATAATTATCATTATTACTAGCCAAGCTACCACCCTAGTTGGAAAAGCAAGATGTTATAAGCCCAAGGGCTCCAATAGGGAAAATAGCCAAGTGAGGAAAGGAAGTAAGGAAATAAATAAATGATGAGAATAAATTAACAACAAATCATTCTAAAAACAGTAACAACGTCAAAAACAGATATGTCATGTATAAACAATAAAATGTCTCATGTCAGCCTGGTCAACATAAAAACATTTGCTCCAACTTTGAACTTTTGATTCAACTACCCGATTAGAAAGATCATTCCACAACTTGGTAACAGCTGGAATAAAACTTCTAGAATACTGTGTAGTATTGAGCCTCATGATGGAGAAGGCCTGGCTATTAGAATTAACTGCCTGCCTAGTATTACGAACAGGATAGAATTGTCCAGGGAGATCTGATTGTAAAGGATGGTCAGAGTTATGAAAAATCATATGCAACATGCATAATGAACTAATTGAACGACGGTGCCAAAGATTAATATCTAGATCAGGTCATCCATAGAGAGGTGTTCTATGGGAGCGATCATCCATATCACAGTGTTCTATGAGAGGTCATCCATAACATGGTGTTTTATGAGAGAGGTCATCCTTAGTGAGGTATTTTATGGTAGAGGCCATTCATACTGAGTTGTTTTATGGAAGAGGTCATCCATACCATGGTGTTTTGTAGGAGAGGTTATCCATATCATGGTTTATTGGGGAAGTCATCCATATCATCGTTTAATGGGGGAAGTCATCCATACCATGGTGTTTTGTGAGAGGTCATTCATACTAAGTGTTTTACGGAGGAGGTCTCCCATATAGAGGTGTTTTATGGGAGAGGTCACCTATATAGAGGTAGTTTGTGAAGACTATTGGAGAATGCTATCCCTTATGTGATATTTCATGGAAGATGCCCTCTTTTCTGAGATGTCATCCATTCAGGGATTTGACTCAAGATGCCATCCATCTTGAGGATTTCTATGGAAAATGTCTTTTTGAGCCATTTTATAAATTATATCCATTCCAAGGTGTCTCAGAAGCCATCTCTTCTAAGGAGTCTTATGTACAATGAAATATATTCCGAGTTTTATTTTTATAGAAGATGACCTGTTATGGAAGGCATCATCCTTTATGGCGTGTTTTATGGAAGATATAATTTCTTCTCTTTTTTTTTATGGAATATGGCCTCCCTTCTCCGGCATTTTATAGATAACATCCCTTCTGGTATGTTTTATAGATGATGTCAACCCTTGTAGGTGTTTTATGGAAGATGTCATCCTGTCTAATTTTTCTAACGGAAAATATAACCCCTGCTGATGTTATTTATGGAAGATACTATCCATTTTGAGTTGTTCTAAAGAAAATACCCTCATTAGTGGAGTTTATTGGAAGGTACCACCCATCCTCAGGTGTTTTATGAAAGATATCTTTACATGTTAGGGCTAGATGAAGATGGTTTGGGAATGCACTCCACAAGAGAGATTAGTTCACTAAACATTTAAGTGGGTTCCACAAGGCACTAGACGAGTTGGAATACCCGGGGTTACATGGCTGAGGACTATGAAGCGTGAGGTATGAGATGATGAATGACAATAGGCGTAAGAGGAGATGGTTATGATCATCACTTGTGAGGTTTTATGGATGATAGAATCCAATTTCCTGTGTTTTATGGATAATGCCATACCTTTTGAGGTGTTCTATGAAATATAACATCCCTGGTGATGTTTTATCATAGAAGAAGTCATTAATTCTTGGGTGTTCCATGGAAAATGTGACCTACTTTGAAGGTTTTTATGGAAAATGGCATCCATTCATTAGTATTTTTATGGCATACGGCAATCTTCCTGAAGATTCTCTTCGTGGATATCATCCATTCTGAAACCTTCTGGATATCATCATCCCAACCGAGATTTTCATGGAACACGTCATCGTTTTCAGGTGTTCTTTATGGTTAATGTCATCCATTATGAGAAGCCTTTTTTTGGAAGATCTTAAAATGCCCTCCAATCTGATATGTTTTATGAATGAAGTTGTCTATTATATAATACGCAAAATATTATCTTTGAAGAATTATTCGCCATTTTCTACTCTTCTTATAATGGATGTGTTGATCTCGAATATTATAAACAGTAAAATGCAAGGATGCTATACTATTCTCATGCCTTTAATTCGTATTTTAATTACCATTCCAATTTTAATTGTTTAGTCAAGAGTAGTCTGGTGATAAAGCATAACTAAATTACTTAACAGAATCATATGGATATGATATCTTTATAGAATTTTGCGTTTCAAGCAAAAATCATCTGTCGCATTAAACATCCAAAAGCAAACAAAAACATACAAACGTTTATAATGCACTTGGGTAACCTAATAGAAAAAGAAAAACTTTAGAAACATAACCTTGGTTTTATTTTACTTGTATAGTTAATGAACAAATATCAAGAACGGCAAAAGTCGAAACATTTTTTTTTTCACTGACTAGTTGAAATGGACCTTAGGATTATAGGTCAAAACATATCCAAAGTCTTGTGGATATATCAGTACTAGGAATATATAAAATGTGGATTAAAACTTATGAAAATAAAAGGTTTTTAATAATGAAATAAATCCTCTCATTTATGTTGAGCAACTCCTTACTGAACAAAAGCTAAACTTGATAAATTTAAACCACAAAAATGTATGAAAAGAGGTCATAGTTTCTTAGTGGTTTATATGAGTTCATCTATTCTTACCGTTATTTATATTATAATGATGAATTACCCATATTGACAACAATATCGCCGAAAATAACATTAAATTTCCTGTATTTCATGGAAAACCTCAACAGCGTTTGCAGTATTTTCTAAAAAAAATTAGCATTTTAAATTGCTTTATGGATATCATTCAGTTTCTTGGAGGGCAACTTGTTTTAGTTCATAAAAAAAAAAAAAAAGTCATCCATTTCTTCTTTTCTGGGATCAGGTCATCTACCTTTTTCCATTATTGCATGGAAGACAACGTCTAGTTTGAGGTCTATGGTAGAGATTAAGACTCGTTTTCAAACGTTTATTGAAAGGATAATTTTCTATTATTTTTGGCGAGAAATAAAAATCAAATGTTTTCTCAGTATCAGCAAGACCAAGTTATTTTCAAATATCTAAAATATTTAGTGAGTAATTAATCCCAAATGTTTAACGTACAGCAAAATTATTGTTATTTGGCTGATTAACCAAATATTTATGAAGCAGAATAATCGAGCAGGTTCTTCATTCAATTGATGGAAAGAGCTATATAGAGTTTTATATATATATATATATATATATATATATATATATATATATATATATATATATATATGTATATATATATATATTTATATATACAGTATATATATATGTACATATATACATATACATATTTATATATATACACAAACATTTTATATATATATATATATATATATACATATATATATATACACACATACATATATAGATAGATACATATATATATATATATATATATAATCTATATATATTATATGTCATATATGTATCATATGTATATATATATACAGTATATATATATATATAAATATATATATATATATATACAGTATATATATATATAAATATATATATACAGTATATATATATATAAATATATAAATACAGTATATATATAAATATATATATATATATATATATATATATATATATATATATATATACACATATACACACACACACACATGTATATATATATATATATATATATATATATATATATAACATATTCAAACAAAGGAGAGTGATTAAAAACGATTTACGTGTCACGCCCACCTCTTCTAGATGCTGGGCAGATAAGACGCACCATTTTGTGTCGAAAGAGAGTTCCGCCATTTTCTACCCTTATTGCAGATGATGTATTGATCTGGGACACTAACTTGCACCAGTAGAATACATAAAAACTGCTATAAACCTTTGATACCGAATCTATTTGTAGTCTACGCTTTTATATTAATGATGATTTAATCTCCAATTGTGTAACAGGAATCATTTTTATATGGAAAATATCAATACAGATTGATATCTGTAAGATACATTTTCAGTCAAGAGGATATATCATCTCTAGAACAAACTTGAAGCATTTCAATACGACAAACGATACCTAACAACCTTTGACAGCTAAACTAACTGGAGGTAAAAAAAAAAAAAAAAACAATAAGAAACACTATCAAGCTGTTAAATATGCGGTGTCAAAATAGATCCTTGTGAGAAAAATAACTATACAAAGCCAAATAAAACCTAGATCTGGGAGATATTTCATTGATTGAGACTTCGAGAGAAAAAAAAAAAACAGTAATAGATGTCAAGGTAAAGCCTTTAGGAGCGAGGACGAAATACTCAAATTACAAAATATTAACAATAAAAAATTACAAGAACCAACGAAAAGGTTTATTTGCGATTACAGGATGATAATGTTTTCCATTACATGTTATCAAAGTAACGTTTCTGGAGAGAGAGAGAGAGAGAGAGAGAGAGAGAGAGAGAGAGAGAGAGAGAGAGAGAGAGAGAGAGAGGTCTATTTTTCTCTTGTTTCATAATAGACATCTTTATACGAATTTATACAAGAGGGCTATTTTCTCATTTTTCCACTAAAGAGACCGTTCTTTTTACAACTATTTTACAAAAACGTCCTTGGGAAAGGTTCTCCATATGTCTGCTGCTTTTTAATGTAAAATTATCCCAAGATTTCATGGAAGAGATTAATATTCTTTAGAATTTAGATCAGTCCACTTTTCAAGTGTTTCAAGGGAGAGGTCCGCTATTTTCTAGTAGTTTATGAGAAATTTGAACCAATTATTAGGTGTTTTGTGAGAGGTCAACTAATATTCCAGTGTTTCATGGGAGTGGTCAACTATTTTTCCAATGCTTTACCGGAGAGGTCAGCTAATTTCCAGTATATTAAGGTGTTTCATTAGGTTAGCTACTTTCCTGTTTTATAGGAGAGGTCAGCTACTTTCCTGTTTTATAGGAGAGGTCAGCTACTTTCCTGTTTTATAGGAGAGGTCAGCTACTTTCCTGTTTTATAGGAGAGGTCAGCTACTTTCCTGTTTTATAGGAGAGGTCAGCTACTTTCCTGTTTTATTATTATTATTATTATTATTATTATTATTATTACTATCCAAGCTACAACCCTAGTTGGAAAAGCAAGATGCTATAAGCCCAGGGGCTCCAACAGGGAAAAATAGCCCAGTGAGGAAAGGAAATAAGGAAATAAATAAAAGAAGAGAACAAATTAACAATAAATCATTCTAAAAACAGTAACAACGTCAAAACAGACATGTCATACATAAACTATTAACAACATCAAAAACAAATATGTCACAAATAAACTATAAAAGACTCATGTCCGCCTGGTCAACAAAAAAGCATTTGCTCCAACTTTGAACTTTTGAAGTTCTACTGATTCAACCACCCGATTACGAAGATCATTCCACAACTTGGTAACAGCTGGAATAAAACTTCTAGAGTACTGCGTAGTATTGAGCCTCGTGATGGAGAAGGCCTGGCTATTAGAATTAACTGCCTGCCTAGTATTACGAACAGGATAGAATTGTCCAGGGAGATCTGAATGTAAAGGATGGTCAGAGTTATGAAAAATCTTATGCAACATGCATAATGAACTAATTGAACGACGGTGCCAGAGATTAATATCTAGATCAGGAATAAGAAATTTAATAGACCGTAGGTTTCTGTCCAACAAATTAAGATGAGAATCAGCAGCTGAAGACCAGACAGGAGAACAAAACTCAAAACAAGGTAGAATGAAAGAATTAAAACACTTCTTCAGAATAGATTGATCACCGAAAATCTTGAAAGACTTTCTCAATAAGCCTATTTTTTGTGCAATTGAAGAAGACACAGACCTTATATGTTTCTCAAAAGTAAATTTACTGTCGAGAATCACACCTAAAATTTTGAAAGAGTCATACATATTTAAAGAAACATTATCAATACTGAGATCCGGATGTTGAGGAGCCACCGTCCTTGACCTACTTACAATCATACTTTGAGTTTTGTTAGGATTCAACTTCATACCCCATAATTTGCACCATGCACTAATTCTAGCTAAATCTCTATTAAGGGATTCACCAACCCTAGATCTACATTCAGGGGATGGAATTGATGCAAAGAGAGTAGCATCATCTGCATATGCAACAAGCTTGTTTTCTAGGCCAAACCACATGTCATGTGTATATAGTATGAAAAGTAATGGGCCAAGAACACTACCCTGTGGAACACCGGATATCACATTCCTATAATCACTATGGTGCCCATCAACAACTACTCTTTGAGATCTATTACTTAAAAAATCAATAATAATGCTAAGAAACGACCCACCCACTCCCAACTGTTTCAGTTTGAAAACAAGGGCCTCATGATTAACACGGTCAAAGGCAGCACTAAAATCTAGGCCAATCATACGAACTTCCCGACCACAATCAAGGGATTTCTGTACAGCATTGGAGATTGTAAGAAGGGCATCACATGCTCCAAGGCCTTTACGAAAACCAAATTGCAAACTAGGGAGTAGATGATTACCTTCAGCAAACCTATTAAGACGTTTTGCCAGAAGACGTTCAAAAACTTTAGATAATATGGGAGTTATGGAAATTGGGCGGTAATCAGTGGGACTTGAGCTACCACAAACACGTTTACATAGAGGAGTAACATTACCAATTCTCCAACTAGTGCTAAAAGCTCCTCTTCTTGCTAACTTGCGCAAAATAACAGATAACTTTGGAGCTAAGAAATCTGCTGTCTTTATAAAAAACAAAGGAAAAATACCATTTGGATCTACACCTCCATAAGCATCAAGGTCCATCAACAGAGCTTTAATCTCACGAGATCGAAAAGCTAAACTAGTTAGTTTAGCCTCAGGAAAACAGGAATGAGGAAGTTCAAGTTTTTCATTACTCTGTTTACTGTCAAAAACATCAGCCAAAAGGGTTGCCTTTTCCTTTGGACAGTGAGTGACTGAGCCATCTGGTTTAAGTAAAGGAGGAACTGTTGCATCTACACCAAAGAGTGCAGATTTAAGGGTAGACCACCATTTATGTTCCTGAGTTGTACCAGAAAGTGTTTCTTTTATGGTTAAATTGTACTCCTTTTCAGTTGAGGCATAAACTCTCTGAGCAAAAGCTCGAAGCTGAGTATAGTTGTTCCAGGTCAAATCTGATCTGTTACCCTTCCAAAGATGATAGGCCTCCTGTTTCTCCAAATAAGCACGTCTACAATCATCATTAAACCACGGTTTGTCCTTCACTCGGTACCTTAGCACACGAGAAGGGATACGCCTATCAATTATGTTGACTAGATTCTCATTCAAAGGGACAACAGGATCTACACTATTATATAATTGTGACCAATTCATGCACAAAAGATCATGTAAAATCCCATTCCAGTCTGCTTGGGATTTCATATAAATTTTACAAGAATATGATATATCAGGGACAGGCTGCTCAGTCTTCACTAATAATGAAATCAAGGCATGATCAGATGTCCCGACTGGAGAACCAACCTTACTAGTTATAACGCCAGGGGAGTCAGTGTATATGAGGTCCAAGCAATTACCAGACCTGTGAGTAGCTTCATTTATGATTTGCTCACAGGAGAGGTCAGCTACTTTCCTGTTTTATAGGTCAGCTACTTTCCTGTTTTATAAGAGGTCAGCAACTTTCCTGTTTTATAGGAGAGGTCAGCTACTTTCCTGTTTTATAGGAGAGGTCAGCTAATGTCTTATGTTTTGTAGGAGAGGTCAGCTAATGTCTTATGTTTTGTAGGAGAGGTCAGCTACTTTCCTGTTTTATAGGTCAAGTCAGCTACTTTCCTGTTTTACAGGGGAGGTCAGCTACTTTCCAGTTTTATAGGAGAGGTCAGCTAATTTCTTATGTTATATAGGAGAGGTCAGCTAATTTCTTGTGTTTTAGAGGAGAGCTCAGCTAATTTCCTGTGTTTTATAGGAGAGGTCAGCTAATTTTCTGTTTTTTAAAGGAGAGGTCAGCTAATTTCCTTTGTTGTAAAGGAGAGGTCAGCTACTTTCCTTTGTTTTAAAGGAGAGGTCAGCTACTTTCCTGAGTTTTAAAGGAGAGGTCAGCTACTTTCCTGTGCTTTAAAGGAGAGGTCAGCTAATTTCCTGTGTTTAAAGGAGAGGTCAGCTAATTTTATAGGAAAGGTCACCTAATTTACCACCAGTGTTTTATGGCAGAGGTCAACTAATTTTCCACCAGTATTTTATGGCAGAGGTCAACTAATTTTCCACCAGTATTTTATGGCAGAGGTCAACTAATTTTCCACCAGTATTTTATGGCAGAGGTCAACTAGTTTTCTGCGCTGTATTAGAAAGATTACCTAATTTTCAGTGTTTCACAAAAAGTTGAATAACTTTTCAGGTGTTTCTCAATAACGCTTCTAACTACATTTGTCTGCCAAGTAATAATCTGGTAAATAAAATATCAATGGAGATTGATATCGTTAGATACATTTAGAATCTAAGTACAAATAATCATAGAAACATATCTAAAACATTTATATACGACAAACTATACTATACAACCTTTGAGCGACTACAATAACTGAAGGTATCTTTACAAAAAACTTTCAGAAATACTATCAACTTGATAAATGAGTGGCATAATGAATGAATCCGAGATGGATTCCTGGGAGAAAAAAACCTATACAATTCTATACAAAAATCTTGGTCTGGTGGATATTTCACTGCTGGAAACTTCTAAAATATATTATAATTTTTTAAAATGTACAGAGAAACGAAAAAAAAAATAGTTAATGTCAAGTAAAAGCCTACAGGAACAATTAAAATTACAAAATATTGAAAATTAAAAAATACAAGAGCCTATGAAAAGTTGTGTGTTCAAACTCTAATACTTTACACTAGATGTTATCCAAGCAACCTTTTTGTACCCCAAAATTGAGAGAGAGAGAGAGAGAGAGAGAGAGAGAGAGAGAGAGAGAGAGAGAGAGAGAGAGAGAGAGAGAGAGAGAGAGAGAGAGTATTGCTATGCATATATTTATCCTTCGTGAGTAGGAGGCATAAATTATAGAGGGACATATAAAAGGTCAATTTCGCGAGTTTCTAGACGACGGCCTTTTCTCCATTTTTAACTATAGAGGCCGTTCCTTATACGGCTATTTAAAAAAAGATGTCAATTTAAGATCCAGTGTCTTAGGGGAAGGTTCTTAATATGTTTAGTGACGAGCCGAGAGAAGGTTGAGACTCAATGACAGGATGAAAGCAACTGAGTAACTTTATTACAGAACTCTCTCCTTTATATACAAAAACTCAATGCAACAGGAAATTCCCTGTTCAAACCGACACACATCGGTTAACAGTTAACGGTGAGAAAAACCTACATGTTATTTCAGGTTCTTTTTAGTGCGAAGGGAGAGCGAAGATAAAAGCATAATATATACACAAAATGAAATGTTACTATGTACGATCGTGTGACACACGTTTGATACAGTTTGCTGTTTTGTAAAAGTAAACTTATCCCAAGATTCTTTTGGGTCGATGCACTTTCCGAGTGTTTCATGGGAGAGGTCCGTTAATTTCTAGTAGTTTATGAGAAGCCTGAACCAATTTTCAGGTGTTTTAAAAGAGGTCAACTTAGTTTCCAGAGTTTTATGGGAGAGCTCAACTAGTTTTCCAATGCTTTAAGGGAGAGGTAAGGTTATTTCTAATATTTTAGAGGATTGTTTTATGAGATGCCAACTAATTTCCTGTATTTAGTAGGAGAGGTCAGCTTATTCCCAGTTCACTAATTTTGGGCGGTTTATGATAAATGTAAAAAAAATTTCCAGTGTTTCATAAAAAATCAGTTAATTTTCTGATTTTATAGGAGAGGTCAACTAATTTTCCAGTGTTTGTGGCAGAAGACAAATAATTTTCCAGTGTTTTACAGGAGAGGTCAACTAATTTTCCAGGGTTTTACATGAGGTCAACTCATTTTCCAGGATTTTACAAGTCAACTAATTTTCCAGTGTTTTCTAGCAGAACACAAATAATTTCCCAGTGTTTTACAGAAGAGGACAACTAATTTTCCAGGGTTTTACATGAGGTCAACTAATTTTCCAGGATTTTACAGGTCAACCCATTTTCCCGTGTTTTGTAGCAAAAACAAATAATTTTCCAGTGTTTTACAGGAGGTCAACTAATTTTCCAGTGTTTTACAGGAGAGGTCAACTAATTTTCCAGTGTTTTACAGGAGAGGTCAACTAATGTCCAAGGGTTTTACAGGAGGTTAACGAATTTTCCAGGATTTTACAGGTTACCGTATTTTCCAGTGTTTTGTGGCTGAAGACAACTAGTTTTCCAGGGTTTTACAGGAGAGGCCAACTAGTTTTCCAAGGTTTTACAGGTTAACTAATTTTCCATGGTTTTACAGGTTAACGGATTTTCCAGTGTTTTACAGGTCATCTAATTTTCCAGGGTTTTACAGGTGGTCAACTAATTTTCCAGGATTTTATATGAGGTCAACTAATTTTCCAGGGTTTTACATGAGGTCAATTAATTTTCCAGTGTTTTGGGGCAGAAAGCAAATCCAATGTTTTACAGGTGAGGTCAACTATTATTCCAGGGTTTTATAGGAGAGGTAAACTAATATTCCAGGGTTTTATAGGAGAGGTAAACTAATATTCCAGGGTTTTATAGGAGAGGTCAACTAATATTCCAGGGTTTTATAGGAGAGGTCAACTAATTTTCCAGTGTTTTGTGGCAGAAGACAAATAATTTTCGCGTTTTATAGGTGGTGTCAACTAATTTTCCAATGTTTTACACGAGGTCAACTAATTTTCCAGTGTTTTAAAGGAGAGGTCAACTAATTTTCTAATGTTTTACAGGAGACGACAAATAATTTTCCAGAGTTTTACAGGAGGTCAACTAATTTTCCAATGGTTTACAGGTCTAAAAATTTTCCCGAGTTTTAGAGGAGAGGTCAACTAATTATAGAATTTTTTACAGGTCAACTAATTTTCCAGTTTTTTTTTCACAGAAGAGGTCAACTAATTTTCCAGGGTTTTATAGGTCAACTGATTTTCCAATGTTTTACAAGTCAACTAATTTTCCAGTGTTTTAAAGGAGAGGTCAACTAATTTTCTAATGTTTTACAGGAGACGACAAATAATTTTCCAGAGTTTTACAGGAGGTCAACTAATTTTCCAATGGTTTACAGGTCTAAAAATTTTCTCGAGTTTTAGAGGAGAGGTCAACTAATTATAGAATTTTTTACAGGTCAACTAATTTTCCAGTTTTTTTTTCACAGAAGAGGTCAACTAATTTTCCAGGGTTTTATAGGTCAACTGATTTTCCAATGTTTTACAAGTCAACTAATTTTCCAGTGTTTTAAAGGAGAGGTCAACTAATTTTCTAATGTTTTACAGGAGACGACAAATAATTTTCCAATGGTTTACAGGTCTAAAAATTTTCCCGAGTTTTAGAGGAGAGGTCAACTAATTATAGAATTTTTTACAGGTCAACTAATTTTCCAGTTTTTTTTTCACAGAAGAGGTCAACTAATTTTCCAGGGTTTTATAGGTCAACTGATTTTCCAATGTTTTACAAGTCAACTAATTTTCCAGTGTTTTACAGGAGAGGTCAACTAATTTTCCAGGGTTTTAGATGGTCAACTAATTTTCCAGGATTTTACAGATCAACGAATTTTCCAGTGTTTTGTAGCAGAACACAAATATTTTTCCAGTGTTTTGTGGCAGAAGACAACTAGTTTTCCAGGGTTTAACATGAGAGGTCAAATAATTTTCCAGGGTTTTACAGGTCAACTGATTTCCCAGTGTTTCGTGGCAGCAGACAAATAATTTTCCAGTGTTTTACAGGACAGGTCAACTAATGTCCAAGGGTTTTACAGGAGGTTAACGAATTTTCCAGGATTTTACAGGTTACCGTATTTTCCAGTGTTTTGTGGCTGAAGACAACTAGTTTTCCAGGGTTTTACAGGAGAGGCCAACTAGTTTTCCAAGGTTTTACAGGTTAACTAATTTTCCATGGTTTTACAGGTTAACGGATTTTCCAGTATTTTACAGGTCATCTAATTTTCCAGGGTTTTACAGGAGGTCAACTAATTTTCCAGGATTTTACAGGTCAATAATTTTCTAGTGTTCTTTGGCAGAACAAAAATAATTTTCAAGTGTTTTACCGGAGAGGTTAACTAATTTTCCAGGATTTTATATGAGGTCAACTAATTTTCCAGGGTTTTACATGAGGTCAATTAATTTTCCAGTGTTTTGGGGCAGAAAGCAAATCCAATGTTTTACAGGTGAGGTCAACTATTATTCCAGGGTTTTATAGGAGAGGTAAACTAATATTCCAGGGTTTTATAGGAGAGGTAAACTAATATTCCAGGGTTTTATAGGAGAGGTCAACTAATATTCCAGGGTTTTATAGGAGAGGTCAACTAATTTTCCAGTGTTTTGTGGCAGAAGACAAATAATTTTCGCGTTTTATAGGTGGTGTCAACTAATTTTCCAATGTTTTACACGAGGTCAACTAATTTTCCAGTGTTTTAAAGGAGAGGTCAACTAATTTTCTAATGTTTTACAGGCGATGACAAATAATTTTCCAGAGTTTTACAGGAGGTCAACTAATTTTAGAATTTTTTACAGGTCAACTAATTTTCCAGTTTTTTTTTTTTACAGAAGAGGTCAACTAATTTTCCAGGGTTTTATAGGTCAACTGATTTTCCAATGTTTTACAAGTCAACTAATTTTCCAGGGTTTTACAGGAGAGGTCAACTAATTTTCCAAGGTTTTACTGGAGGTCAACTAATTTTCCATTGTTTTACTGGAGGTCAACTAATTTTCCATTGTTTTACAGGAGGTCAATTAATTTTCTATTGTTTTACAGGCAACTAATTTTCGAGGGTTTTCCAGGTGGTCAACTAATTTCCCAATGTTTTGGAGGCGGTCAATTAATTTTCCAGGATTTTACAAGTCAATTAATTTTCCATAGCTTTACAGGTCAACTAATTTTTCATGGTTTTACAAGAGGTCAACTAATTTTCCAGGGTTTTACAGGTCAACTAATTTTCAAGGGTTTTATTGGTCAACTAACTTCCAAAGGGTTTTACAGGTCAACTTATTTTCCAATGTTTTACAGGAGGTCAATTAGTTTCTCACGGTTTTACAGGTGAACTAATTTTCCAGGGTTTTGCCGGTCAATTAATTTTGCAGGGTTTTACAGGTCAACTAATTTTCTGAGATTTTACAGGTCAACTAATTTTCTGAGATTTTACAGGTCAACTAATTTTCCATTGTTTTACAGGGCCACTAATTTTTCAGTGTTTTACAAATCAATTAATTTTCCAGGGTTTTACAGGTGGTCATTTAAATTTTCTAAGGTATTACAAAAGGTCAACTAAATTCCCAAGGTTTTTCAGGAAGTCAACTAATTTTCTAGGGTTTTATAGGTTAAATAAATTTCCAAGGTTTTACTGGAAGTCAACTAATTTTCTAGTGTTTTACAAGAGGTCAACTAATTTTCCAGAATTTTACAGGTCAACTAATTTTTCAGGGTTTTACAGGTCAACTAATTTTCCAGGGTTTTACAGGTCAACTTATTTTCCACTGTTTTACAGGAGGTCGATTAACACTCCAGGGTTTTACAGGGGGTCAACTAGTTTTCCAGGGTTTTACAGGTCAACTAATTTTACCGGGTTTTACATTAATACTAATTTTCCAGTATTTTACAGGTCAACTAATTTTCCAGGGTTTTACAGGTCAACTAATTTTACAGGGTTTTACCGGAGGTCAACTAATTTTTCAGAATCACACGGGTCAACTAATTTCCCAGTGTTTTACAAGAGTTTAACTAATTTCCCAGTATTTTACAGGTTAATTAATTTTCCATGGTTTTACAGGTCAACTAATTTTAAAGGGTTTTGCCGGAGAGGTCAACTAATTTTTCAGAATTACACGGGGGTCAACTAATTTTCCAGTGTTTTACAGGAGGTCAACTAGTTTTCTACTGTTTTACAGGAGGTCAACTATTCCAAGGTTTTACAGGTAAACTAATTTTACAGGGTTTTGCCGGAGGTCAACTAATTTTCCAATGTTGTACAAGAGGTCAACTAATTTTCCAATGTTTTACAGGAGGTAATTTTTTTTTCAGTTTTTTACAGGAGGGGTCAACTAATTTTACAGTGTTTTAAAGGTCAACTAATTTTCCAGGATTTCACAAGATGTCAACTAATTTCCTAATGTTTTACAGGTCAACTAATTTTCCAATGTTTTACAGGTCAACCAATTTTCCATTGTTTTGCAGGATGTTAATTAATTTTCCAGGGTTTTACATGTCAACTAATTTTCCAGTGTTTTAAAGGAGTGGTAAACTAATTTTCCAATGTTTTAAGGGAGGTCAACTAATTTTCCAGGGTTTTACAGGTCACCTAATTTTCCAATGTTTTACAGGTCACCTAATTTTCCAGTGTTTTACAGGTCAACTAATTTTCCAATGTTTTAGAGGTCACCTAATTTTACGGTGTTTTACAGGAGCGGTTAACTAATTTTCCCGTGTTTTACAGGTCAAATTATTTTTCATGACTTTACAAGAGAGGTCAACGAATTTTCCAGTGTTTTACAGGAGAGCTCAACTAATTTTCAGGTGTTTTACGGAGAGGTCAACTACTTTTCCAGTGTTTTCCGGGAGAGTTAAATTCCGTGCTTTATGGGAGGTCAACGAATTTTCCCATTTGATGGGAAAGGTAAATAAGGTCAATTCTTTTTAATTTACCTATGGATTTAATATTAAACTGTTTTCGGAATAGGATTTAATATTAAACTGTTTTCGGAATAGGTCAATATATTTTTCCTTTTCATATGGAAAAGGTCCCCAAATTATCCAGTTTATGGAAAAACTTCTTTTCCATGGTCCTTCATAAAAGTAATCAAAATCATTCTTATTCCAATATTTTTAGAAATCAACCAATTCCTGGAGGCGTTTTATTCATTTCTCCTAGATTCAAGATACTGGTCTTCCATTTCCCCCCTGTTTCATGGAACAAGTCATTACTATTGCCAGTTCTGATGGAAAAAGTATTTGATTTATATGTTAGGAAGTCATACTTTTCCTTATCAGAATTTGGAAAACTTTTATTCTAATGGTTTTGCGAATTTGAATACCCATATGTTTTCATTCCTATTGGGACATTAATTTTTACACAAAATATTTAGCGACATATGTCAAGCATTTTTCACATGTAAAAAACATCATCTAAAGAATAGGTCAGAAACTCCATTACTGAAAGGATTTTTGGGGATCAAATCATATTGAGAGAGAGAGAGAGAGAGAGAGAGAGAGAGAGAGAGAGAGAGATGAGAGAGAGAGAGAGAGAGAGAGAGAGAGAGAATAACTAAGTTTTGCTTTGTGTATTTCTCACTGATATGATTCGCCATTTTTGCATTGGACGTATTGATCTTAAACACTTACTGTACAGCAACAACGGAACAACATTTATTGCTACACGAAAATGAAATTACATTTATTTGTAATCTTCACTTAATATAATTGCACTAATTCGCTATTTATGGTAATTCAAGTAATCGTCTATGTATGTTACAACAAAGAATCAAATCATCTGTGCATTAGAAAGATATACTTTTCAATATATATATATGTATATATATGTATATATATGTATATATATATATATATATATATATATATATATATATATATATATATATATATATATATATATATATATTGGTATTTGCTACGTTATTATTTCAAGATATTTGACTATAATATCTTATAGAGGTATCTTTCAAAAAGCTTATCTATATGAAGTTTGTGTCTATATGCACAAAATACATTCATATTAGTTCTATAATAGCCAGGTAAAGAAGCTTTTGATAAACACCATCTGTTTGTAGCTTTGCTTTACATCAATATGCATGTTAAAAATAAAGATATGGATATCCTCCAATCCATATACCTCAATCGAAGACAAATGATTTACATCTGTGTTACACACACACACACACACAAAGAAAAAAAGAAAAAAAAAGAGCAAATGAACCTAGGTCTGCGTAATTACTACAAATTAGTATAGAAATTTCTATCTGTAACGTCTGCCCACATCTTCATAAAAACAAGGCAAAAAATATAAACCATGAAATTTTTAAAGACATGAACACAAACGAAATAAGGTAAAGGTCTAATTATCTCTCTATGGTAAAAGCAAATTAATCCATACCGGTCTGTGTTCTGGAAACTGACGTATACAAAAGGTAAAAAGCATTTTCATCAAATTCCTTTTCTGAAGTATACAATATCTTTAATAAGGAAGGAGAGAGAGAGAGAGAGAGAGAGAGAGAGAGAGAGAGAGAGAGAGAGAGAGAGAGAGAGAGAGAGAGAGTTCATATAAAAAGAAGGTATAATCTCCCTTTCTCATTTGAGAGAGGGAGATTACAAACGGTCAAAAATTAATAATTATATGAATCTTCAAGTATCCTCTGGCAGAGAAGATGCACCATTTTGCGTCTTGAGAAAGTTCCGCCATTTTCTACCCACATTGCATTGCACTAAATGTATTGATCTGGATAACTATTCCTGCAAACACACTGCAGTACACTGATTAAATTGAATCTGTTTGTAATCTTTTGAGATTATTCCCCTTCTAGATGCGAATCTATGATTAGTCTGGTGATTGGAAAATATCCTAATTGTCTCATAGTGTTAAATCAGGTTTTCAAGATAATGAGTTTCTTTGGATACATTTCTTATTCAGAACAAGGGTGAATTGAACAAAAAAAATTGCACTTATATAGTTCAAAACTGTACTAGCGAAAAGGCTTAGATCTAATAGTGACTTTAAGCCTAACCTCTGTTGTCCTGCCAATCATATAGACATTTTCTAAAAATACCATCTACTTGTTATTTCCATATCCTTGTTAAAAAACTGGATTTTCAATAATGAAAAGAATATTAGCTGGGTCAAGATAAACCGTATCGCGAAAAAAGAAGAAAATGTATAATAAATCTTGGTTTGTTGGATATCACGAAGCTAAGAGTTTGTAAAGCCCATATCTAATTCCTGTTTTCAGGAATAAAGATAAAACAGCAATACATCTAATTTCAAGAGACGTGAAAATCAAAGCAGAATCAACGATTAATCTAACGGCCTACACATAACATCAAATTACGTCTAGTATTCATGGAAGGGTGAACTAAAACATGATTTTTCAGTCACTCTGAACCTTTCTGCCTTCTTTGAGTGACAGGAAATTATCTTTTTTAAAACGTATTTTAGGGAAAGAGAGAGAGAGAGAGAGAGAGAGAGAGAGAGAGAGAGAGAGAGAGAGAGAGAGAGAGGAGAGAGAGAGAGAGAGAGCATGATTCAATACCCTATGAATCCTAACTTACATTATGAGATATTGGTTACTGATATTTCATATTTTTATGAAACAAATTTTCCATTCTTTTATGTAAATATTATCAAGGATTTTTCAGTTACTCTGAACCTGTCTGCCTTCTTTGAGTGTCAAGAAATTATCTTTTTTAAAACGTATATTAGGGCAGGAGAGAGAGAGAGAGAGAGAGAGAGAGGAGAGAGAGAGAGAGAGAGAGAGAGAGAGAGAGAGAGAGAGAGAGAGCATGATTCAATACCCTATGAATCCTAACTTACATTATGAGAAAGTGGTTACTGATATTTCATATTTTTATGAAACAAATTTTCCATTCTTTTATGTAAATATTATCAAGGATTTTTCAGTTACTCTGAACCTGTCTGCCTTCTTTGAGTGTCAAGAAATTATCTTTTTTAAAACGTATATTAGGGCAGGAGAGAGAGAGAGAGAGAGAGAGAGAGAGAGAGAGAGAGAGAGAGACGAGAGAGAGGAGAGAGAGAGAGAGAGAGAGCATGATTCAATACCCTATGAATCCTAACTTACATTATGAGCAAGTGGTTACTGCTATTTCATAAATATCCTTATGAAACATAAATTTTCCATTCTTTCATGTAGTATTATCAATCAAAATAAAAAAGGATCTTTTTCAGTCACTGTACCTTTCTGCCTTCTTTGATTGACAAGAAATTATCTTTTTTAAACCTATTTCACGACAGGAGAGAGAGAGAGAGAGAGAGAGAGAGAGAGAGAGAGAGAGAGAGAGAGAGAGAGAGAGAGAGAGAGAGAGAGAGAGAGCATGATTCAATACCCTATGAATCCTAACTTACATTATGAGAAAGTGGTTACTGATATTTCATAAATATCTTTATGAAACATAAATTTTCCATTCTTTTATGTAGTATTATCAATCAAAATAAAAAAAGGATTTTTTCAGTCACTCTGAACCTTTCTGCCTTCTTTGATTGACAAGAATTATCTTTTTTAAACCTATTTCACGACAGGAGAGAGAGAGAGAGAGAGAGAGAGAGAGAGAGAGAGAGAGAGAGAGAGAGAGAGAGAGAGAGAGAGAGAGAGCATGATTCAATAACCTATGAATCCTAGCTTACATTATGAGAAAGTGGTTACTGATTCTTCATAAATATTTTCATAAATATTTTCCATTCTTTTATGTAAAGGTTATCAATCATTCTAGTGTCGTATGGATATCCCAGGTATTTTGATGTAATGTCATACTTTTTTTCCCGATGGTATATGGTAAAGGTCACGTAATTTTCCAGTGTATTATGTAAGTCATGTCATTTTCTTCTGTATTAAAAAAAAGGTCATGCAATTTTCCAGGGTATTATGAACAAGGTCATGTATTTTTCCAGTCTATTAGAAAAGAGTTTATGTAATTTTCCAGTATATTTTGGAAGAGGTCATGCAATTTTCTAGTGTATTATGAGTGAGATCATATAATTTTCAAGAATATTATGAAAAAGGTCATGTAATTTTCCCGTGTAGTATGAAAGAGGTCATATAATTTTCCAGTGTAGTATGAAAGAGGTCATATAATTTTCCAGTGTAGTATGAAATAGGTCATATAATTTTCCAGTGTACTATGAAAGAGGTCATATAATTTTCCAGTGTATTATGGAAGAGGTCATGTAATCTTCTAGTGTATTATGAAAGTGGTCATATAATTTTCCGGTTATTATGAAATAGATCATAAAACTTCTCAGTGTTTATGAAATAGGGCGTGTAATTTTCTCATCTATTATGAAAGACGTTACGTAATTCTCCAGTGTAATATGAAAAAGGTTGTATAATTTCCCCGTGTATTATGAAAAAGATCACATAATTTTCCCGTGTATTGCAAAAGAGGTCCTATTTTCAAGTGTTTTATGAAGTTATCCAATAGCCTAGTGCTTTATGGATGTCATCAAATTTTCTAGTGTTCCAATAGCCTCTTTCTTTATGGATGTCATCAAATTTTCTAGTGTTCCAGTAGCCTCCTGCTTTATGGATGTCAT
>NC_090757.1:46441817-46443393 GCF_036898095.1 Palaemon carinicauda | reverse complement strand
GCGTCAATAGGCGTAGGAGGAGATAACGAGATGATGAGATGATGATTAATCAACTTAAGATACAGAGATACAACTTAGAGAGAGAGAGAGAGAGAGAGAGAGAGAGAGAGAGAGAGAGAATGGTTCAAAATATATCTAATATTCCAAGAATCGAAGAAGAATTAGTTAAATTTAAAATTAAAGAGATAGGGGGAATAATACGTTTCGCCATACATTATATACCTACATGGAAGCTTACTGCAATAAAATTAATAACCAACCGAATACGAGTATATACGGGGGGAAAAAACAACTGATGAGTTTAGTCTTGCTAAAAGTGCTTGAAAAAAAAAACACACACAAAAAAAAAACAATATATCCAAAAGATATTTTGGCAGAGGATTACATACAATAAAGAATCATTTGTTCAACTTTTTTTTTACCGTAAGCGGGCATAAAAATAACAAAATATCCTTAAGTTTAGATGGCCAAACTAACTATGTAAGATGAAGTATGGTCTTTTAAACCATCGTGCCTACTGGACAAGTTAATTCTTTTTAACTCATTACATCTCAGACTTGAGGGATAAACAGTTAATTATTTTCATAAGGCCTAGTAATGAAACCATTTTTAAATAAATTCTTGATTAATAGTATATGGTTCATTTGAGCATCTGTAAAGATTCGATATTAATACATAAGATTATAACCTTTTCTGGGATAATAAATAAAAAAAATATATATAACCATGGGACATTTTGGATTCCTAAATGTCCTTTTTAGGTCCCGCCAGGAATAACGAGATTTTGAAAGCATTTCTTTTCAGGTGTTATATATATATATATATATAATATATATATATATATATATATATATATATATAGATATATAAATAATAATAATAATAATAATAATAATAATAATAATAATAATCAACATGAAAAAATTCTTAATATATAATTCATCTACAATTATATAACAAAAGACAATTTATATTACTAAAACACAGATCGGGATATTCGTAACATGAACTAAAGGATTTGAAATTGGAATACAATTGCATATTATGATGCAATCTAACGTACTTTGAAGTGAAACATATATTCCAGACTAAGTATCATAATCATATAGACCTCTTAGCGACGTAAGCTTGGTAAACCTTATAAACCTTTGGGTGACTAAAGCTTAAAGAGAATTGTGCATTTACCTTTTAATGACTAAAGCTTAATGAACATTGAGTATTAATCTTTCAGTGACTGAAGCTTAGTGAACATTGTGCAAACATCACTAACTTTTCTCTATAAGCATTATATATTACCATTTCAGTGACTAAAGTTTAATGAGCATTGTCTATCAATCTCCCTGCGACTCAAGCCTATGAGCAGTATCAAACTCTAAGTGACAAACTTATGAGCAGTATTAAACTAAGTGACAAACTTGTGAAAAGTATTAAACTCTAAGTAACAAAATTATGAGCAGTATATATTAAACTAAGTGACAAACTTGTGAGAAGTATTAAACTCTAAGTAACAAAATTATGAGCAGTATATATTAAACTAAGTGACAAACTTGTGAGAAGTATTAAACTCTAAGTGACA
>NC_090757.1:46421817-46429317 GCF_036898095.1 Palaemon carinicauda | reverse complement strand
AAGACAAATTTACAGGCCACACTTAAAAGCATTTGGGAGACATACTATGGAGATGGAAGTTCAAGGAAGAAGAAGAAGAGGGAGACCAAGAAAGAGATGGAGGGACTGTATGAGAGGAGACTTACAGGAGAAGGGGATTGATGAGGCAGAAGCGCAGAATAGAAAAAGATGGAAACGGCTCATCTGCAACGGCGACCCCATCTAAAAATGGGAACCAGCTGGGAAGAAGACTAAGAAGCATTTGGAGTCCTCTGAATTAATAAAAAACTAATTCTCAAGAAAAAGTTGGTTTCAGGTAGTGATTAGTTGTGTTTTAGAAATCATAATCATGTTTAATAAAGAAATGAATTTTTTTTTAATGTTGTTAAAAAAAGTATTTAGTAGCATTCAAGATATCTGCATTTCCAAAGAAAATATAGATTTGCATTGCTCCAAAAGAATCGGGTTAGAGTTCTCTTGCTTAAGGGTACACTCGGGCACACTATTCTATCTTATTTCTCTTCCTCTTGTTTTGATAATGTTTTTTATAGTTTATAGAGGAAACATTTATTTTCATGTTGTTACTGTTCTTAAAATAGTATATTTTTCCTTGTTTCCTTTCCTCACTGAGCTATTTTCCCTGTTGGAGCCCATGGGCTTATAGCATCCTGCTTTTCCAACTAGGAATGTAGCTTAGCAAGTATTTTAATAATAATAATAATAATAATAATAATAATAATGATAACAACGACAACAACAACAACAATAATAATAACAATAATAATAATAATAATACTAATGATAACAACGACAACAACAACAACAATAATAATAATGATAATTACGAGTAGAATTTTGGAAAACTTTTAACTGCTTATTGAAGGAAAGCCATTGTAATGGCGCAAAGCGGATGAGTCAAGGTAACAGTTAGTACCTTGGAACTACTCCTCATATTAAAAATAAATCTAAATCTAATAACCAATAAAGAATAACCCATGGGCAGTGATTAGTAGTTATTATTAAAAGGAGAAGTACCAAGCTCGACTCCTACAAACCTGGCCAGTAATTTGTAGCATTTTGTGAAAGTGGACCTAATTTTACCAAGAGAATAACTAGTACCATGCTTAAAGTATGTCATATTTCTAAAATAATGTGGTATTTTTTTATGAACAGAATTAATATAAAAATGTAACTAACAATGTTTCAAGAGTGGAATAATAGTATGAGCAAAATAAAGATTCCTGGCTTACTAGACCATATATCTCAACAGCGAATTTGCATATTGCCAAGTATTCTTCATATAGATTGAGTGATGAATCTGTCGTCTTCCAAATTCTTCAAGTTTAACAAAGTAATTCTTAAAGTCGCAAAATGAGACATGCTTGATATTTTGAAGATATAGCTCGATATTAATGAAAGAATATAATTAAAAACATTTAAGTTATGTTTGAAGACTTAATTAATCACTGGTATTTGGAGGCCTTTCATGGAATAATTATTTCTCATGACAAAAAGAAATGCTTTTAAGGATATATTCAGTAATATCTTAGATGTATTCTTGATGTTCAAGGACACAAAATTTACTTCCTAAAAAAAGAGGAAGGAGCCATACATAATAATCGGTCTCATTTTGTATATATTCGAATTGATTAAAACATTGTCAATATCAGAACACTAACCGTATATGAAAAAGAAAGTAATTAGCAACACTTTTCCTATTGCAGTTTAATATATACTTATATAACAATGGGCCACAGCTCACGAAATCGACTGATGACATTAGTATAGTCATGAATAAGATGAAACTGCTTTTGATCTTGGATTCAAGATTTCATTTTATGCGACACACGGCCAGGCGTTTGGGTTGTGGAGGCATTTTCAAATTAGACTAATGATAACACTAAACCTATATTACATCTAATAAAAAAAAAAAAAAAAAAAAAAAAAATAGCTAAGAAAATTCATCTGAAACTTACAATACATAAATCAGAGAAATGGAATAATGAATAAATTACCACTATTACATCACTGTCTTTAAAAATTAATATAAAATTTTCAAAATTATTCCAAATAAAAACATGACCAGTTTATTACGGGTTCTAATCGGATATTTGAAATTGAGAGTTCAAAATTTTTTTTAAAAATCTACCCTGCTTATAAGTTACAATTGTTTTCAAAGTGTCGTTGTTTATGTAAAGATAGGACAAAGCAAACGACTTCATTAGTATTGTTGAAGGAATGATTTTCTGAATAGTAGAGATATCGTATCAACAATATTTCCACAATAGATATTATACCCATCATAAATATTAAAAGATTTAATATTATGATATGACTTTACAAGTAAATTGGATAATCTATCGAATTAAGGATATGTGACTGAAAAATAGCCTCCGATTACCAATTACCTCAAAATGAATGTTTTCATATATATTAGAATTAATACCTGCCTTGACAAATGAACCGTTTGCTTAAACATGAGAAAAAATCATTATGAAAAAGAAACAATGCATCGATAAAAGATAAGAATTTTGGACTAATTTACCAAGGTACAAAAAATCTCGAAAAAAAAATAAAAAAAAGTATATGAAGGATCTAACACATTGCGAAAAGCATTAAAGATATATATTAAATATAAGAAAAATCAGTATGATGCTAAAATCTAAATGGGGCATAAAAATTAATCCTAATTAATTATTACTTGAGGCAAGATAATCTAATGAGTGAAGATACTGGGCTACTTGACATGAAAGCCGAAGATATTGTGAAACTGTGAGACATTCTTATCACTTACTTTACAAATGAAGCGGAAAAAGGAGGATAAGACGATGAATTAACGAGCTAAGATAATTTGCGGATATAGACTGGCATAAAGAGACTATAAACAAACGCAAGTGGAATACCACGACTGATGCCTTTGTCCTGCAGTTGATTAGCAAGGGCCCATGATGATGATGATGATAAGGATGATGATGATGATAATGATGATGACTTCCTTTACAATAAATAGCCCCTCTAATAAATCTTCACGGGATTTTCACAGGATTAACTTAAACAAACTCAACTATGTTCCTCACCATTCTTACAGGGCATGGTCTATTCACAACATCCTGTGATGGCTGTTAGAACAAGGCTTTTTCAGAATCACTTCAGCTCTGTACTCATGTGCCACGGTCGAAAATTTTTTGTCCTACTTTAGGTGACATAACATATCAAGAGATCTCTCAGAAAATACCATAATGTTTGTAAAAAATTATTACCTTGTAGTTTTGTGTCATTTTAATTACCAAGAAACAAGAGTTATTTCTCAGTATCAAGAAGAGTTCTCAACTTTAGTTGGATCTTTACCTTGTAGTTTTGTTTCATATTCAGTGCCTATTATCAAATAGTAATTTCCATTATAAACAAAAGTTCCCCGTGTCAACTGGATCTTTACCTTGTAGTTTTATGTCATATTCAGCGCCTATTATCAAATAGTTATTTTTCGATGTCAACAAAAGTCCCCTGCATTAAGTGTATTTTTACCTTAAAGTTTATTTCATGTTCATTGCCAAATACTAATAAAAGGTTATTTCTTACTACCAAGAAAAGCCAGCTATCCAGAAAACCTTTAAGGAATAACCGTAGGTCTTAAGGATCTCTCTTTTATAGATTTATGTAATTACCTGTTGACAAAATCTTCTCTACTTCCAAGTAGCAGAACCCTTCCATTATTACTGACAGGTTTACGTTGATATATTCGATGTTTATTCTAAAAAAATTCAAAGGCACATTACTAACATACATATTATTCTCCTTCTACTCATTAACACTACCTAGAGAGAAATATGATCGAGCTTTTTGCATGTGAATAAATGTTTTTTAATTTTCTCGAAATACTTTTTGATAACTCGAAACTACAATTGAAAATCTTAGACAAAATCAATAACAATAAAGCTAAGACCTATTTTAGTACCTCTACAGGCCATGAACATTTCAATAATAACGTTACCTCCCAAATACATCTAGAATCTTTTCTTCACCAAAAAAAAAAAAAAAAAAAAAAAAAAAAAAAAAAAAAAAAAAAAAAAAAAAAACTTGACCTGTTGAATTATTTTGGGAAACGTATAGTTTAAGAATTTTTAAATTGTAAACTCTAGAGAAAAAAAATATAAAACTGCACTCCTGGTAGTAGAATATTACAATGACTTGGTATGAAATTAGACCTGGGTTTTACCGATTAATAAGAATTTGGATTAATCTGTAAAACCTTTTGAGCTTTGAAATCATCTAACCTACTGCTGGATATAAAAGAACGATAAAAGTAAATATAAGTTAATTTGGAGTTAGAGAAAGGCTAATACTATTCTAGCATAAATAAAGTTTAGTTATGAACTATCTGTATAAGTTAATTTGGAGTTAGAGAAAGGCTAATACTATTCTAGCATAAATAAAGTTTAGTTATGAACTATCTTTATAAGTTAATTTGGAGTTAGAGAAAGGCTAATACTATTCTAGCATATATAAAAGTTTAGTTATGAACTATCTTTATAAGTTAATTTGGAGTTAGAGAAAGGCTAATACTATTCTACCATAAATAAAGTTTCGTTATGAACTATCTTTATAAGTTAATTTGGAGTTAGAGAAAGGCTAATACTATTCTACCATAAATAAAGTTTAGTTATGAACTATCTTTATAAGTTAATTTGGAGTTAGAGAAAGGCTAATACTATTCTGGCATAAATAAAGTTTAGGTTATGAACTATCTTTATCAGTTAATTTGTAGTTAGAGAAAGGCCAATACTACTCTAGCATAAATAAAGTTTAGGTTATGAACTATCTTTATAAGGTAATTTGGAGTTGGAGAAAGGCTAATACTATTCTAGCATAAATAAAGTTTTGGTTATGAACTATCTTTATAAGGTAATTTGGAGTTGGAGAAAGGCTAATACTATTCTAGCATAAATAAAGTTTTGGTTATGAACTATCTTTATAAGGTAATTTGGAGTTGGAAAAAGGCTAATACTATTCTAGCATAAATAAAGTTTTGGTTATGAACTATCTTTATAAGGTAATTTGGAGTTGGAGAAAGGCTAATACTATTCTAGCATAAATAAAGTTTAGGTTATGAACTATCTTTATAAGTTAATTTGTAGTTAGAGAAAGGCTAATACTACTCTAGCATAAATAAAGTTTAGGTTATGAACTATCTTTATAAGGTAATTTGGAGTTGGAGAAAGGCTAATACTATTCTAGCATAAATAAAGTTTTGGTTATGAACTATCTTTATAAGGTAATTTGGAGTTGGAGAAAGGCTAATACTACTCTAGCATAAATAAAGTTTAGGTTATAAACTATCTTTATAAGTTAATTTGGAGTTAGAGAAAGGCTAATACTATTCTAGCATAAATAAAGTTTAGGTTATGAACTATCTTTATCAGTTAATTTGGAGTTAGAGAAAGGCTAATACTATTCTAGCATAAATAAAGTTTAGATTATGAACAATTTCTAAAAGATAATTTGGAGTTAAAGAAAGGCTTATACTATTCTAGCATAAATAAATTTTAGGTTATGAACTATCCTTACTAGTTAATTTGGAGTTAGAGAAAGGCTAATACTAGTCTAGCATAAATAAAGTTTAGGTTATGAACTATATAAAATAATTCGGAGTTAGAGAAAGACTAACACTATTCTAGCATAAATAAAGTTTAGGTTATGAACTATCTTAATATTTTAACATTGCTGGAAAAACCTGTACTCTGACTCAGTCTAGTAAGAATATTAAAAGAAAATAAAAGAATAATCAAGTTAAAAATGAGGATCTATTATTCTACTTGTAACCACCTACTGAAAAGTTAAGAAAATATCAGGCACAAATATTTAAATTCTTATCTACAAGATAGGCCACAATATCAGACGTGCCATTAGCATCCTATATACTTTTCCCATTCATGAATTCCTGGAAAATCTAGGGCAAGTTCAAGCCGATAAAAATATAGAAGACTGTGAATAAATGGTGCATGTAAACAGGAATATAAACACGCATAATACGGGAGAAAAATGGTCGACTAAATTTTTATGAGAGAGAGAGAGAGAGAGAGAGAGAGAGAGAGAGAGAGAGAGAGAGAGAGAGAGAGAGAGAGAGAGTGAGTTTAAAGACAAATACATATTCCATTATATGGTGTATGATTATATATAAACCACTTGACATGAATTTTTTATCATTAATATTATCATTATTACTAGTAAAATTATTATTTTTTAATATCAAAAACTGTGAATTCTTAGGAATGAAGCCAATACGCAAACTCAACAAGGAAAAAAAACTACAATAACAAAAAATAAAATGAACATATAAAAATAAATTTGAGAGCCAGTGACCTGACTTATTAGCCTATATCCGAGGGATACCAAAACTTCTCGTTGAACTAAAACATAGGTTTCGACAATCAGTGGCATCAATTTGTAAAATTACATTATATCACTGTGAAAACAATACTAACATTTTGACACCATTAGCATATAAAAAACGTGATATGATTAAACACATTTAGTGACCTATGATTCATTGGATAAAAGACGCAAAATGCATTAGGTACCCTTAAATTCATGCTAATACAGGTGCAAAAAACATTGTATTATTATTATTATTATTATTATTATTATTATTATCATTAATACTAGCCAAGCTACAACCCCAGTTGGAACGCAGGATCCTATAGGCCAAACTCAAACAGGGTAATATAGCCCAGTGACGAAAGGAAATAAGGAAATAATCGATATAAGAAGCAATGAAAAATTAAAGTAAAAAACATTAACCACTTGAAAACAGATAATTGACATATAGACTATAAAAATACTAATGGCAGCCTGTTCAACATAAAAACATTAGGTGCAAGTTTGAACTTTTGAAGTTCTACTGAAATAAATTCAGTACATAAAAATGTTATCAACATAACTATCCAGTGTCCACAGGCAAAGAATCGATCTAGGGCCTGGTTGATTAACCATTGGACATAGACCTGCCTCTCCATATAGAAAAAGGATAAAGGACTCTTAAGGGGCCAAAATATTTATGAAAACTAGCTAGTCAAATAATTGTTCTGACTTTTCTTATTTTTTCTTTCTCCTGTATTTAATTATCTTAAAGGACAGCGTGAGACATTCATTTCTAAGACGTCTATGAAATCTAATACCTCTGTTAGTTTTAGAAAATTGTGAAAATATAAGAAGCGTCTTGCACGGTTTTAGGAATAATTTGTTTTTAAAACTGGCTATGCCACTATATCTTTACAGGGATAAGCAACATGTAATTTAGATAAAGACTTTTTTTTCAGATACATGCGATGCTTATTCTAAGCCTCTGGCATATTTTGTTATGTAATCCCATTCGTATAATAATGGCTAGTTTATTTTTATTTCATAAACAGTTTTAATGAAGAAATTAGCCTACCAAATAGGCTCCTATTTCTTGCCATTAATACAGTACTAATTTACAAAATACAACATAGTGGTGCCACAAACGACGCTACTCACTTAAAT
>NC_090757.1:46411817-46419317 GCF_036898095.1 Palaemon carinicauda | reverse complement strand
TTTATTAGGTTAAAATCTCACGCAAAACTTTGGCCTAATAATCTAAATGAAAATAGCCTCGTGTTGGCTGGGTGCATCGTAAAGTCAACACCAATCCTTTTTATACTATTTAATAATTTGCCACTTGTGATCTAAACCAGAGTCCATGCTGACAATAAAGATCAGCTTCATCAAAAACTAACAAGTTCCAAAGAAAGCTGTGAGAAAGGGAACATCTTTGTTGATACAAGGTTCTGTAGTGTTATTCTGAGAAAGAAGCTTTAGTAGAAAATCTAAAGTAGTTTATATGCTATTTGATAAATTTTCATATGAGATTACTTCTAAAAACGTTATACAATTGAGGTTCAAATAGCTGCGATACTGAACCGGAATTCAAATTTCCCGTATGGAAAATTTCTCTCTCATACTGGAAATGGAAGTTTTATTCTCTCTCTCATACTGGAAATGAAGTTTTATTCTCTCTTTCATACTGGAAATGGAAGTTTTATTCTCTCTCTCATACTGGAAATAGAAGTTTTATTCTCTCTCTCATGCTGGAATTTCAGTGAAAACATTTACACTAAAGGTCATTATAGAATTTTCCAATGGAGTTTCAAGAATGTTCTCAAAATGAAGCTTTCTAAAATGAGCTTTACCCCTGAGCTTAAATAAAGCCTTTGATAATGAATCTTCAAATGTATACCACTGAAAAGTTTTGGTTAAAAAAATAGAAACAATGAGAATACAGAGATCTGAGTTAGGAAACAATACTCCAACAATGAAAAATAACAAAATCCATACACCGACATGTAGACCTACATAAATAAAGTACATTGCCTTTTTTTGAAAGTTTAAATACATCAAGTTTAAGGTTGAGTAGAATACCGAGATCTGAGTTAGGAAACAATACTGCAACAATGAAGAATAACAGAATCCATACAAAGACATGTAGACCTACGTAAATAAAGTACATTGCCTTTTTAGAAAGTTTAAATAAATCAAGTCTGAGGTCGAGTCAAAGGAATGAAAGCCGAACATTCATAATTACAAATTGTCTTCTTGTCAATACATAGCGATTGATAAGATTGGCAATATTGCTCATAAAAATTATTTGGCTTACTTGATTCATCATGTACTTAGTCACTGGAAGCCTCTAATAAATGTATCATACATTTCTTTTGTTGTTAGAACTAGAAATACAACGTATGGGCTACCAAACAAGATAAGATCAGGCTTACTAAAAATGACCTCTACACAAACCTAAGGGGTAATTTACATAACCTATAACACCTAAGTCCAAAACATTGTTTATGTAAGACTTGTGATAATCTAAGTTAAACGCATCATTTAATTTAATATTGAAGAAAGAAAAGTCTGAAATCCTATCTTCCAGCCAGCCTTTTATAGACTTTAAATAGTCTATAAAACATATGGTGTGATCCTTATAAATCTTTGAAAACCTGAGGTCTCCCTCTGAAGGAACTTTTTTTTTTTTTAATCAAAGGAAAATTTTCTTGAGAGTGAATAACTGCAGATACAAAGATCTGGATATCACACGGAAGCTTGTGGTGTTGATTGTGAATTGAAACTATCATCATCCTTCCTTATTCGCTATTAGAATTAACATTTTCAATTATTTTTTCAACTAATTAACTATCTTGAGTGGAAACTTTGGATAAGGAATTGGAGTCCTAATTATATCAAAATCCAAGGCGCTACTGGTAAAACAATCAACATCTTTTACTTGCTATTTTCATTATATTCAATTTACAAAAACTACTGTATTATAAGTAATTAAAACATAGCCTTACTGGCTATAAAACCGTAATAGATGAAAAGTGCTGGGAAATTAAATGATCAATCAAAAAGAATAAAATCATGATAAAACAATGAATTGTCATATGGATATGTCGGATTAACTTTACAGTTCAAGATAAAAAACTGCTAAATAATAACCTAATATAAAACAACCGAAAGAAAAGCTTGTATATAATAAGAGTTACATAACATCAGATTTATGATGCCACCAAATAAGCCTATTTCCAGTTTCAATGTGTGGTGGAAAGCAGACTGGTTTTTAACATGTGGATGAAAGTAGGCTAGTTTTTATCACGTGGATGAAAGTAGGCTGGCTTTTAACATGTCGATGTAAGAAGGCTGGTTTTTAATATGTGGAGGAAAGTAGGCTGGTTTTTAACATGTGGATGAAAGTAGGGTAGTTTTTATCATGTGGATGGAAGTAGGCTGGCTTTTATCCTGTGGATGAAAGTAGGCTGGCTTTTATCATGTGGATGAAAGTAGGCTGGCTTTTATCATGTGGATGAAAGTAGGCTGGCTTTTAACATGTGGATGTAAGTAGGCTGGCTTTTAACATGTGGATGTAAGTAGGCTGGCTTTTATCATGTGGATGAAAGTAGGCTGGCTTTTATCATGTGGATGAAAGTAGGCTGGCTTTTATCATGTGGATGAAAGTAGGCTGGCTTTTATCATGTGGATGAAAGTAGGCTGGCTTTTAACATGTGGATGTAAGTAGGCTGGCTTTTATCATGTGGATGAAAGTAGGCTGGCTTTTATCATGTGGATGAAAGTAGGCTGGCTTTTATCATGTGGATGAAAGTAGGCTGGCTTTTAACATGTGGATGTAAGTAGGCTGGCTTTTATCATGTGGATGAAAGTAGGCTGGCTTTTAACATGTTGATGTAAGTAGGCTCGTTTTTAACATGTTGATGAAAGTAGGCTTGTTTTTATCATGTGGATGAAAGTAGGTTGGCTTTTATCATGTTGATGAAAGTAGACTGGGTTTTAACATGTTGATATAAGTAGGCTGGTTTTTAATATGTGGAGGAGAGTAGGATGGTTTTTAAACTGTGGATCCTAATAAGCATATTTTTAACATGTGGATCAAAGTAAGCTGATTTTTAACATGTGAATCAAAGTAAGCTGGTTTTTAATATGTGGAGGAAAGTAGGATGGTTTTTAACATGTGGATGGAAGTAGGCTGGTTTCGATTTGAGGAAAAGATCAGACAATTACTAACTTTTAGAGGAGAGTTCAACTGTATAAAATGTAGCAGAAAATAGAATGGGTACCAAGTAACAATAGAGATTAAACAGTTTTTCGAACAAAATATATCTACTATGCTATTTATTTATGGCTATCCAAAAGTGAATAACTATAATGGCTTTAATAACTATTATGATTACAATATTATTAATAATGGCAAAGAAAAATAATAGCAATCTATTAATAATTCACAAGTATATATATTCTTTCAAGCATCCACCAACAAAAATTAATATTTTTCAGACAATTCATGAAGACACACAAGAATGGTGAATTGTTCCTTAAAATAAATCTTCATCTTTGAAAAATTAAAATTATTACATGATTCATAATTAGACCCAGAGAGAGAGAGAGAGAGAGAGAGAGAGAGAGAGAGAGAGAGAGAGAGAGAGAGAGAGAGAGAGAGAGAGAGAGATAATCACCATTGACCTAACCGTGACCACCATTTTGTGGTATCCACCAGAACAGTTGCACTTTTTGGGGGGTTTTGAAGTATTTTTATACAGTACACATACATTTCATTTATATGATAGTTGACTCCTTATTTCAAATGGAAAAGTGAATCTATCCTATGTATTTATGTATGTATGTATGTTTATATATATATTTATTTATATATATATATATATATATATATATATATATATATAATATATATATACACACACATATATATGTAATGTATTATAGCCACGAAAGGATAGATGAAAAAAACTTGATTGGAGTCTTTTTCATTTTTCCTTTCGTGGCTATAATACATTTTATATTCATCACGTGTCAGCTTTCGTGATTTCTACACACACACACACACACACACATATATATATATATATATACACATATATATGTATATATATATATATATATGTATATATATATATATATATATATATATATATAGAGAGAGAGAGAGAGAGAGAGAGAGAAAAAAATAGATAGATAGATAGATATGTCTTACTTCTAACAGTAATCGAAGAGTTTAACATGTTTTCTTTCAAAAAGGGCCCATAAAAGAAACAAAGGAAATAAAAATAAATTACAATATTTCGACCAATACACATTAGCACTCATCAAGGTGTACAGTAAAAACGAGAACAGTAGTGGACAGTGACAGTTTATATTTAAAAGCAAAAGGGTGTTTCCAATTGTTCTCAAAAGGTTATTAAGAGCTGGAAGGATTAGCTCAATTCAATTTCATCCAGGTACGTCTTCATATTCTTAGGATGAACCTAGATTGAATTAAATTGGGCTAATACTACCAGCACTTAAAACAACCTTCTCAGAACAATTGGAAACACCCTTTTGATTTCAAATATAAACTGTCAATGTCCACTCCTTTTCTCATTTTTTATTGTGCACCTTGAAGAGGGCTAATGTGTATTGGTCGAAATATTGTAATTTATTTTCATTTCCTTTGTTTCTTTTATGGACCTTTTTGAAATATAAAGATACAAATAAATAGATAAATTAATATATATATATATATATATATATATATATATATATATGTATATATATAAATATATATGCATATATATATATATATATATATATATAATATATATATATATATATATATATATATATATGAGAGAGAGAGAGAGAGAGAGAGAGAGAGAGAGAGAGAGAGAGAGAGAGAGAGAGAGAGAGAGAGAGAGAGAGAGAGAGAGAGAGAGAGAGATAATTTCATACTGTTAATATTACTTGTCCAAACCTCTGGACAATTTGAGGAAATGACTCGAATCGAATATATAATTAGCGTCCCAGTGCCATCTAAATCAGATTTCCAACTAGTTATTATTCGTGCAATCAGTTGGCGAACATTGGATGAAACCTCACGACTCGCTAATTACATTTTTTCACTTGATTACCAACGTTCTGTAAATTTTGGATTAGCTTTCCACAACCTTAATGGATGTATTTTAAACATGTAAATTTATTTCATACATCCATACTCATATATATCATCTAATAAATGCCTATTTATATTTACGGAAGATGTTTATTCTCTTAATTTATTCAACATTAAAATATTTTCTTTTCTTCCCGATGTTAATCAAGCCAGCTCTATAAGATTCAAGTTTGACTCATTAGACTGGTTAATCTTTAAATAAAAATAATAATTATCTGCACTTTAAAAAAATCCCGTTTCTTAAACTCTTATTTAATATTACTAATTGTTGTAAACAAAACAATCCTAATACAGTTGAACTGCGTAGATTACAAACCTTCATCTACCTTCTGGTCATTAGTAATTTACCAGAATCACGAATATTTTAATGATTTTTGTTAGTTCCCTCAAGCCTACGACATCTTTTTCTCCCAAATGGGCACCATATTGACTAGAGCAAAGTAGCCTGGCGTTCCTCAGGGTATTGTTCTTGACCCATTACTTTATATATTGAACATACTTTGATATGTATTATTATTATTTTTTTTATTATTAGTAGTATTATTATTATCATAATTATCATTATTATTATTTTTATTATTAATTGCCATTTGGAAAAGCATAAAGCTATAAGCCTAGGGGCCCCGATAGGGAAAATAGCCCAGTAAGGAAAGGAAAAGGAAAAAATTAAAGATTTTAAAAACAGTAACATTAAAATAAAAATGTCCTGTATAAACTATAAATACTTTAACAAAACAAGAGGACGAGAAATTAGATAGAATAGTGTGCTCGAGTGTACCCTCAAGCAAGAGAATTCTAACCCAAGACAGTGGAAGACCATGGTACAGAGGCTATGGCACTACCCAAGACTAGAGAACAATGATTTGATTTTGGAGTATACTTCTGTAGTTCAGAATAAAAAGCAGGATTTTTGCTTATTCAGATAATGCAACTCCATATTGAGAAGTGCATCGGGTAAATTATTGGGATGAAGTTAAACGTAAACAAAACTCAAATTATTTTCTCTACCTACAAAAAGATCATTCAAAAATTTGGGTGTTATTCTTAATTTGAACTTTTGAAATTACATCGATTCAAGTGCCAAATTAGGAATATCATTCCACAATCGGGTAACCACTGGAATAAAACTTCTAGAATATGATGGAGAAGGCAACAGTGTTAGAATTAATTGGATGTTATTCTTGTATAAATTTTCTTTTGAAAGACAACCAGTCTCTTCTTCAATTACAAATAAAATGGCTAACAATGCCTTTTGAGATTTACGGAGAACGGTCTATCCAGACAAAATATTTTGATGATTAATTTTATCATTCTTAAAGTAAAACTGCTTTCATGTCTGGTCATCAACGTTAACTTCCTTCTTGAATTATAGGACAAAATCTCAAGCTCCCAAAAAAACATATATTACTATTCTGTAAAAAAAAATATGCCAAAGCATTCCACAAGGCACTAGAAGAATTGGAAGCCCCAGGCTACAAGGCTTAAGAGTATGATAAGTGAAGTAGGAGATGATAAATGGAATAGTATTGATTTAAAAGCTCAAGACAGAGACGACTGGCAAAATCGAATAGAGACATTTTGCTTCAATAGGCGTAGATGATGATGATGATGATTATGAAAAAATTATTTTTCTTATCCAGTAAATCATCTTTTTCTAATCATACTATCTAATAGGCGAGTTTTTGCTAGTTAATTATCTCAGTCTTGCCTATACATTTCAGAAAATTAATACAATACAACATCCTAGAAGTTTCATTCGGGGTATAACCAAATTGTTAAATTATCTGAACCTTATAATTCAATCTTTTGAGCAACAAGTTCGAACTTCAAATTAATGCTTTTGTTTCTAACAGCTTACCATAAGTCACGCTTCATAATTCATCTTTTGCACATTTAGTTCACTATTTACTTCTCTGATTATAATCTAGAGTACACTGGGCTTCTCTCCGTAATGTACAAAACCCATCTACGTTATTACAAATACATACACAAACACACACATGCACACACACACATATATATAATATATATATATATAAATCGATATTTATATATATATATATATATATATATATATATATACATTATATATATGTATGTATATTTATACATATATAAATATATATATATATATATATATATATATATATATATATATATATATATATAAATCGATATATCTATATATGTATGTATGTATGCATATACCTATATACATTATATATATATATATATATATATATATATATATATATATATATATATATATATATATATGTGTGTGTGTGTATATATAGATATATATATGTATATGTATTTTATATACGTGTAAATATCAACCAATATGGCCTTTAATATGGAATTCTACCTTTGGGAATTTATATCCACTGGAAATTCATTTATGATAAATGCTTCTGGTTCGGCAAAGATTCGAAGCTGTGCCTCTTGGCCCAGCCAGAAGCATAATCATAAAAGAATTTCTAATGGATATACATTACCAAAGGTAGAATTCGATATTAAATGCCTTTGTTGTTGATATTTACATT
>NC_090757.1:46391817-46406817 GCF_036898095.1 Palaemon carinicauda | reverse complement strand
TAGTGTTATTGGGTCCTTCGACTAGCCATATTTATTCCCTTTCTGGTTACAGTTCATTTTTCTTTTGTCTACACATACACCAAATAGTCTGAGCTATTCTTTATACATTCTCCTGTTTCCTCATACAACTGATAGCATTAAAACAAAATTCTTCTCCACTCAAGGGGTTAACTACTGCACAGTAATTGTTCAGTGGCTACTTTTCACTTGGTAAGGTAGAAGAAACTCTTTAGGTATGGAGAGCAGCTCATCTAGGACACTACACTCTTTAGGTATGGAGAGCAGCTCATCTAGAAAACTATAAAATCAAACTATTGTTTTCTATTTTGTGGTAGTAGCATAGCCTCGATACTATGGTCTCCCACTGCCTTGAGGGTAGAGTCCTCCAGCAGACTATTCAATGTTTTCCTCATTTTCCCCGGTTGGAGCCCTTGGGACTATAGCATCTTGTTACTAGTAGTAGTAGTAGTAGTAGTAGTAGTAGTAGTAGCAGTAGTAGTAATACTAATAATAATAATAATAATAACACTGGCTTACCTACTATGCATCAATCACAGAACAACTATTTTTTTCTTTAACATTTTATTTCCATCTAACAGGGATTTATAAAATCCTATAAATCTAATTCCTAGACTGCATTATTTAAAAGTGTTCTAATAAAAATTCCAAAGACACAAGCTTATTTCTTGGCCAAAGATAGAAAGAAAATACAAGGTAATCTCAACTAAATACCAAAATTAATAATTAAAAAATTACTCCATTTTTTTCACATTCATAGGACAGTACGAACTCCGGAATTTAAATGAGGCCTTATTGTTTTTATCCAGTTGGGGATATACATATAATCTAAATAAGCTACAGCTTTGAGGCCCAGAAAAAAATAATTAAAAAAACCGGTCTGGGCATTTCCAAAATATAAGATAAAAAAAAAACTACTAAAATGATGCATTAGTTTTGCAGATATAGTATTTTGTAAATACTCCTTGACAATGTATATCAAAGACTTTATTATTATATGATTTATATTATTTTAAATGTTTTCCCACAGTTTACAAAATGTCAATCAGAAGTTATAAAAGGGGAGCTCAAAAGAAGAAGAGGAGATAGAAAGCTGAAGAAGACTTGGCAAGTTACCAAAACTAGAAAGTTTCTTAACCGAAAGCATCTCATGACATTGAAAGAACCTGGTACATTTAGCTCTACAGAATCAGCTTCCGGAAATGAATCATGAAATATCAAGTTTAGCAAACCAGACATTCAGCATAAAAATTCAAACAGAAGGATGTTAAGCAAAGATGACAGAGTATACTAGGTAGAAAAAGATCCGTCAAGGTGTCAGTTCATCTGAAAAGCCAAAGAAGAACTTTTATAAACCAAGACAGATATTGCTCAAAAACCCTGTTCTATCCCCAACGGCCTAATGGTGAAAAGTACTATAAAGAATGGTTAGTATTTTCACCAGAAACTGGTCATGTATACTTTTTCCAAATTCTCCTAGAGCATTATTATTTGATGGATCTTGTGATTAGCGCAACGCCGATCTAGTTTAGTCATGAAAGCTCTGTAAACCATAGAAAATCTCCGGTAACATATCTTACAAGAAAATGAGGCTCAACAATTGACTGCCAACTAGCAGAACAAATCAATAATTTTATCTTTTTCTGTTAAACCATATACAAGACTTTGGGAATAAAAAAATCAATTGTTATATCTTATCTTTCAAAAACAAAATGTGCCGTCTGGAGTCTGAATATATAAAGGACCCCACTTTATTTCAAATAACTTGTGGCCTCCCCAAATCTAAATCCAGCCATGTTACAATCTTGTATAAATTTCGAGTAATATGCTCTGATCCTAGACACAATCAGGGTCTAACTATAAAACTATTATTCAGAAATAAGAAAAAAAATCTTGAAGTATAACATAATTCTCTTCTAGTTTATCTATTTCTTTGTTTCCTTTCCTCACTGGGCTATTTCACCCTGTTAGAGCCTTTGGGCTTATAACATCGTGCTTTTCCCATTAGGGTTATAGCTTAGCTTGTAATAATTATAATAATAAAAATAATAAAAATAGTAATACAGTAATGATATTAATTATAATAATAATAATATTAATTATAATAATAATAATAATTATAATAATAATAATAATGCGGCTTTATAAATATAATGAAGAGAGAGATATAGATATATTGAACAGCGTGATAGAAATAAAACTAGTTTTCTGAGAATATAAAAATAAAAGCAGTTTTTTTGAGGCAATATTTTGAAGAGAATGAAAGGTACACCTGATAAACCAAAGAAAATTAATAGCTATCTGATTCTCAAAAAATTCTTAAGATATTACAGTTTATATGATCTTCCGGAGAGAGAGAGAGAGAGAGAGAGAGAGAGAGAGAGAGAGAGAGAGTTTCTATTCATGGTTATAACAAAATCCGCTAAGAATAATTAGACTTTGGAGATACCAAACAATGTTATAAAATATCTACATCAGTTATTTTCTGATTGATTGATTAATTTTTTCTGGTATCCTCCTGACATCACAGGTCATTGAAACCAAATTATTCCCAGTCATGAAACATTATTTTTTACCAATTTACGTTTTTCCAAAAATTTATATTAATACCAAATTAAAGGTATTCCACTTTGATTTAAACCTGTCACAATCCTGGATTCATATTTACTCAATCACACTTTGCAATTTTAGACCATTTCTGATAGACGTTCATACTTCAAGTTATCTAAATGACCAGAATTATGATAAATATTAACGTATTATCGAGAGCAATAAAGATAAACCGTGCTGTCAACAGGATTTTTACCACCCAGAGTATATAAGAAATGCCAATATCCCAATATGATTACATACAACTGGAGATATACCTTCAAAATGTATTGGTGATAGAAGTATCGCGATGGATATAAGAAGTTATCCGCCCTAAAGACTTTAGTAACTATTATAAAGACTTTAGCAACTATTACAAAATGTAGTATTCCAATGGTCAAATTGAGAGAGAGAGAGAGAGAGAGAGAGAGAGAGAGAGGAGAGAGAGAGAGAATCTGGATATTAAGACCAATTGATTGGAAATTTTATATAAAATTTATCATATTTTCCGCTAGTTTTACAAAAAAAAAAAAAATATAGTTTTCCATACACACTAACCCTGAGAGTTTTCAAACGCAAGCTGGAGCTCTAAAAAAACTAAGGGTTCATTCATATTGAAACTATGTCTAATTTTCTAACACCCGTTTGCAAGTAAATCTATATTTCCAAAACATCAGACTATCAATGTGGATTTATAATATATCAAAACCATACAGTTGAATCGGTAGAACTTCAAAACTCAACCTTTTCATGTTGAACAGGCTGGCATGTCTTTTTTTATAGTTTATTTATAAAATATCTGTTTTGATGTTGTTACGGTTTTTAAAATATTTTATTTGAATTGTTCTTTTTAAATCATATCGTTTATTCATTTCCTTTTCTCAGTGCGTTATTTTTCCTTGTTGGAGACCCTGGGCTTACAACATCTTACTTTTCCAACTAGGATTGTAGCTTCGCTAGTAGTAGGCTGGCCAGGGCACCAACCACCCGTTAAGATACTACCACTAGAGAGTTATGGGGGTCTTTTGACTGGCCAGACAGTACTACATTGGATCCTTTTCTCTGGTTACGGTTCATTTTCCCTTTGCCTACACATTCACACACCGAATAGTTTGGCCTATTCGTCACATATTTTCCTCTGTCCTCATACACCTGACAACACTGAGATTACCAAACAATTCTTCTTACTGCATTGTAATTCTTCAGTGGCCACTTTCCTCTTTTGTAAGGGTAGCAGTGACTCTTTAGCTATGGTAAGCAGCTCTTCTAGGAGAAGGACACTCCAAAATCAAACCATTGTTCTCTAATCTTGGGTAGTGCCATAGCCTCTGTACCATGGTCTTTCATTGTCTTGGGTTAGAGTTCTCTTGCTTGAGGGTACACTCGGGCACACAATGTTCTATCTTATATCTTATTTCTCTTCCTCTTGTTTTGTTAAAGTTTTTATAGTATATAAAGTGATATTTATTTTGATATTGTTGCTCTTCTTAAAATATTTTATTTTTCCTTGTTTCCTTTCCTCACTGAGCTATTTTCCCTGTTGGAGCCCCTGGGCTTATAGCATCCTGCTTTTCCAACTAGGGTTGTAGCTTAGTAAGTAATAATAATAATAATAATAGTAGTAGTAGTAATAGTAGTAGTAGTAGTAATAATAATAATAATAATAATAATAATAATAATAACAATATTAATAATAATAATAATAATAATAATGGTGATGATGATGATGATGATGATAATGATAATAAAAATAGTGTATATGCCGGACAGATATAGAAAAAAAGCAGCCCAGAAAATAAAAATGCCGTATAGCTTACACTCAAAATTGAACTTATAATTCTATCTATAAAAGCACATGAACCATAACACAAACATACCCGCTGTCTGGTAGGTCTCTTATGAAACTGCCCATTATAATATTTAACTGCCGGTATTCTAAAATATTCGATACCTAAAACTTGTAAAGGATCACTTTGCTAAAGTGTTACATAACTAAAAGTTGGACTCGAAACATGAACGATTTTATTTATGGAAATTGAAAAACAAACCATTTTACGCATACTTGTATGGAATTTTTAAACCAAATATATATATATATATATATATACACACAAACATATATATAATATATATATATACACATATTTATATATATAAATATATATACATATCTTCATATATATGCATATATTCATATATATACATATTTATTTATATATGTAATCTATATATATATATATATATATACAGTATATATATATATATATATATATATACATATTATATATACATATAATACATTAAATATATATTCATATATATATATATTTATATATATTCTTATATATGTATATAAATATATATATATTATATATATATAGAAATAATCTCTCTCTCTCTCTCTCTCTCTCTCTCTCTATATATATATATATATATATATCTCTCTCTCTCTCTCTCTCTCTCTCTCTCTCTATATATATATATATATATATATATATATATTTTATATATATATATTATATATTTATATATATATTATATATAAAATATATATATATATTTATATATAATATATATATATATATATATATACACACACGAGTGAAAAAATACCAAGCTACCTATTCCATTAAAAATATACACTTTGAATAGATTGTTCTCAAAAAAAAAAAAATCTGCAATAATAGGAGTAAAAAAAATCACAAAATATCTATTCCACTGAGAAAAATACATTTTGAATACAGACTGTTCTCACACAAAAACAAATATAAATTTCTACATTACTCGAGAGTAAAAGAAAACCGAAACCACCTATTCCATTAAAAAAAAACTGCTATAATAAGAGTAAAAAAAATCCCAAAGTACCTATTCCATAAAGAAAAATACATTTTGAAAAAAAAGACTTCACAAACACAAATTCAGCAATACCCAAGAGTAAATAAAAAAAATCCAAACTACCTATCCAATTGAAAAACACATTTTGAAAACGGACCGTTCTCAGAAACACACACACACACACACACACACACACCACACACAAAAAAAACCTCTGCAATACCTGAGAGTAAAAAAATAACAATACCTGTTCCACTAAAAAAATAAAATTGGAAAACAAACTGGTCTCACACAAGAAAAATAAAAACTTCTGCAGTAACCAAGAGTAAAAGAAAAAAAAATGACCCCTACCTATCTATTATATTAAAAATACATTTGGAAAACAGAATGTTCTCAGACAAAAACAAAAAAGGTTCTGCAATTCCTAAGAGTAAAAATAAAAAAAACAATTAACTTTACAATGCATCTGCTTTACTTAATTTTAATGATTTAACCTTTAGTTAGTACAACAAACATATGCCTTTTTTCATACGACCATAATGGACATAACAATTTAGTTTACAACGTCATTTCCTCTAGCTGATTTTGCTTGTTTTCCTTGAAGTGAAAAAAAAATAACTCCCATTTTTTTTACACAAAGACCTTGATACATTACTAAATACTCCTTAAATCAAATTTCTCGGTGATTGGAAAAAAGAAATGTCGATAATATATGAAACATAAGATAAATGAAAAACCAAGTAGCAAAAGAAACCAGTAGTTCATAAAAATTTCACACGTTATAAAATATATCTGGGATATTCTAAGTAAATCTTGCATTTCATAATCTTGATTTTAAGCTGTTTTTTTTTTTTAAACGAGATATCAGATCAACCTAGAAATAAATTTTTCACTAAGTGACCCTACATCTATCATTATATCTTTATAAATACATTCATACCTATATATACATATATATTTACAGCATATATATATACACACACACATATATATATATATATATATATATATGTATATATATATATATATATATATATTTATATAAAATCTCTCGAAGTAACCCTGCGTTTTTCTTTTACTTCTTCTGAAGTGAATCTGCGTCATAAAAAAACCTAGATATTCTTTAAACATTTTAAGCTAAATTTCGAAATTACTTCTAAATATTTTCCTTAAAGCAAATATAGATTTCCATATTTTCTAAATAAAATTTGAATACTTTTTGAGTTCCGACTATTATTATTTTTGGGGTGAATTCCGAATTAGTTTATATTCCAATGAGTAATAAGATGTAGAATTTAAAAAAAAAAAATGGATCGACTTTGCAAAAACAATGACTGGTGATTCTACAATGAGACTAGAAATTAGAATTTAAACTATAATCAACCTTTAAGAGTCGGATTACACAGACATGCTTCAATAATCATATTTTTTTTTTCAAATGCCATGCGATAATGGAACCTAGATGGATCCTCCTTTCTACAAAGAGTTGATCATATAAATACCTTCCTTCAAAAAAAAAAAAAAAAAAAAAAAAAAAAAAGATACATGCGTTCTAATCTGTATTCATTAAGCCCATGATCAATAAAGTAATGATAAAAATCAATAAACATGAATATTAACAATGCCAATGGCAAAAGGTAACCTACCTTAATTTTGAACAACAAAAATATAGTCACCAGTAGCAAGAAAATTACGATGATAAAAAAAAAAAAAAAAAACACCAGCATTACTGCTTACCACTGTTCACTCCTGTACCTCACAGGCCACAAATATGGCACGTACCTGAATAGAGAAAAAAGAATATACAGTATAGTCATAAACACTTCCTAATACACAAATAATAAAACTGAAAATAAATTGTCATATCACACAGCATTTGTAGTTTTTTCATTTCTTACTAATTTTAATTTATTTTTTTACCAAGGTTCCAGTTATTGCTTAAATGTCTCAAGATCTCACTCTCTTTCTTACTTTCTACATATTTCAGACGGTTTACATTCTTAACAAACTTTGCATTTTTATATAAAATGTTCTCTCATACCTCACCTATTAATAATAATTTACACAAACAGAGCATAGTATAGGCTTGTGTTTTATACGTCTATGATTTTGAGATTTAGTTGAAGACTGGAACGTCAACTTCCTTTACGTTTCAGCAGCATCATAAATGAAATATAAAGTGCCGGTCAGAGTGTTTCCCGAACATGTCTAGATGGTCAATGATAATTCTCTCCTCCTAACACGTCACTCTTTCTCCTTCATACAAGAGATCTGTTCTTTCGGAAATTCATGATGGTCTCTAGAATGTTCATGGCTAAACTATATCATGCAATAAGCATGTCAGGCGGCTTCCAAATATTTTCGAGAATCAACCAGTAACCCTCGCTCTAGAATGCAACTATAATTTTCATTTACAATTCATTACAATGTTTTAATCTTAATATTAACATTTAATATGTTAAGTCACATATACACAGACACACACAAAATGTTTTAGCTATGGTCAGCACTAAAAATCAAACCATTCTTCTCTAGTCTTGGGTAGTGGCATAGCCTCTATACCATAGTTTCCAACTGTCTTGGGTTAATATGACTTTTTTCTTCTTTCTCACTTAATTAATGGAACAGAAAAATGAATGAGTCAAAATATTTGGTTTTTATATGTTTAAAAGAATAATTCACACAAAAAACTTTTATCTATGGTAAGCAGCTCTTCTTAGAGGACACTCCAAAATCAAACCATTGTTCTCTAGTCTTGGGTAGTGCCATAGCCTCTGTCCCATAGTCTCCCACTGATTTAGGTTGATTATACTTTTTCGTGTTTTTATTTCTCACCCAATTAATGGAAAAGATAAATAAATAGGAGTCAATAATTAACTAAAATAACTTTCAGCCATAGTAAGCAGCTCTTCTAGGACGACACTCCAAAATCCAACCATTGTTCTCTAGTCTTGAGTAGTGCCATATCCTCTGTACCATAGTTTTGGATTAGGGTTCTCTTGCTTGAGGGCATACTCAGACACACTATTCTATCTGCTTCTATAATTCCTTTTCTCACAGGGATATTTTCCCTAATGAACTCCTTGGGCTTATAGCATCCTGCTTTCCCAACTAAGGTTATATCTTAGCTAATAATAATAATAATAATAATAATAATAATAATAATAATAATAATAATAATAATAACAAAAATAATAATAACAATAACAATAATAATAATAATAATAATTATAACAATAATAATAATAATAATAATAATAATAATAATAATAATAATATACTTAGCTAGTAACAATAGTAAAAGTAATGATAATAATAATAATAATAATAATCCTAATAAAAACAAAAGCACAACAACAACAACAACAACAATAATAATAATAATAATAATAATAATAACAATAACTAAAACTATTTTATTTTGAGTTTAAGAAATCAAAACTATTTGTTTCGTAAAACACCACACAATTAATCTATTACATTACTAGTCAGAAAAGAACACTACTTCCCTTAAGAAACTTCCTGTTCACCTACGGAACTAAAGTAGCTCAAACCTTCCTTAAATTCACACATAAATAAAGCCTAATTAAATTTGGATATTCTTCCATTAGTACTGCACAAAAATGTATTCTTAATCATTATTGTTTACTAGTGTAGACTTTGCAGATTTGAGAACAAAGCCCTCAGAAGAATAATGGGAGTTAAATGGCAGGACAGGATTAGAAATGAAACTATAAGAGATTACTTGAGTGCCATATGTGGATGAGATCATGGTGAAGGGTAGATGGAGATGGTTTGGGCATGCTTCTCGTACTCCCCAAGATAGAAGATTAAAATGTGTTACCTTAGTTTTGCTCTCTCTCCCTCTCTCTCCATCTGATATAATACATTTCTTTTTAGAGAAAGTGGCATTTTAATTTTCATAATCTCATTTTGTTTACCAAAAGCTATTCATCCCACACTCACCCATCTTCATATATATATATATATATATATATATATATATATATATATATATATATATATATTACTGTATATAATATATATAATATATATACACACATATATACATATGTATATATATAGGTATAGTATGTATATATATATATATATATATATATATATATATACTTTATGTATGTGTGCATATACTGTATATATGTACTGTATATATATATATTATATATATTATATATACGGTATATATACAGTATATATATGTATACATACATATACAGTATATATATATATATATATATATATATATATATATATATATATATATATATATAATACATCGGTTCTGTTGAAATAGTCAATCAAAAACATTAAAAAGGATTAAAATGACAATTATTAGAGCCCTAAATACACGCACAAACATACGCACACATTTTATATATGTATATATATACATATATATATATATTTATATATACACATATTTATATATACATATACATAATATGTATATATATATATATATATATATATATATATATATATATCAGCATATATATATTGGCCTCAATGTGTTACCAACAGGAAACCTCGTATTCATGAGCCTAACTTGGTTAAAAGAAACCAAAGTCGGAGATTCTAAAGAGGGGGAGAAAATACAAAGATTCTTGTAGGGAACACATTGACATACATACCTATAAACACGCTCACACAAACTATATATATATATATATATATATATATATATATATATATATATATATACCTATACACACATACATACATACACACACACACACACATATATATATATATATAGTTTGTGTTAGCGTGTATAGGTATGTAGGTATGTATGTGTGTGTATATATGTATATATATATGCATATATATATATATATATATATATATATATATATATATATATATGAGAGAGAGAGAGAGAGAGAGAGAGAGAGAGAGAGAGAGAGAGAGAGAGAGAGAGAGAGAGAGAGAGAGAGAGAGAGAGGGCCTATAGTATAGGCCATATATGTATAGGCTTACAGTATAGTCTATCTATATATATACAGTGTGTATATATATATATATATATATACATATATATATATATATATATATATATATATATATACATATATATATATATATATATATATATATATATATATATATATATATATTACTATTATAACTGCTAAGCTACAACCTTCATTGGAAAAACAGGATGCTATAAGCTCAGGGGACCCAACAGGGATATAAAGCTCAGTGAGGAAAGGAACAAAAGAAAAATAAATATTCAAAGAAGAGCAACGAGATTAAAACAAATAGCTCCTGTACAAACTATAAAATATTTAACAAAATAAGAGGAAGAAAAATAAGATAGAATAGTGCGCCCGAGTGTACCCTCAAGCAAGAGGACTCTAACCCAAGACAGTGGAAGAGCATGGTATATATATACATATATATATATATATATATATATATATATATATATATATATATATATATATATATATATATATATATATATATATATATATATATACACGTTCACAGTATTGCCTATTGTGTATAGACCTACATTATAGCTGATCTTTGAATAGGCCAGGCGTAAGCAACAAGATGCAATTATCCCTTAAGCAACAAAGTAAAGCATATAATATATGTTTTTAGGTTTGCTTATTCTAACAGATAACTTCACAGAACAAATATAATGTTGTACACAAAACCAAATTATTATAAATCAGGCGAGAATAGAAAACGGCAGTTTTTACTCCTTCAAAGTTGCTGAAGGACATTCCATTCTTCTTTACCATTTTCATTTATATATAAAATAATATAATTAAAGGGTTAAAAAAATATCATATTCTATATCTATTTTATTAGTGGTAATTGTTGTTTCATAAGAATATTTGACGTATTGTTATAAAGGAACGTTTACTTTTACAAAGAAATGCAGACGTAGTGAGAGAGAAGCCATAACGGTTTCCCGGAAAATTTTCCTCTTCAAAAATTATTTATCGAATAATTTGTTTTGTAAATTTCCAGATGCCCAAATTTCTCTTTCATAAATATTCGGATTTTTTTTTTTTTTTAATCGAAGTTTCTATCGAGCTACCCGTTATATTGAAGTGGTCTTCCGTTGTTCAAGCAGAGCTTGGAAGAACGAGTTACTTTGGACCGACTGCAGGCTTCTTCTTTCCTTCGATGGTCGTCTTCGAGAGCTCTTTTGAGAGCTTCTTCATCGTGTCCGTCATTCTGTACCAAACGCAGGGAGGCCGTGGTCTGCCTTAGGGCGATCTAACATCATCCTAGTTTAAATTTGGTTGTGGAGGAACGCGAAAATCATTGCTCTTACAGCGACTGAAGAGTCAAAAGTCACAAGAGCACCATTCCTAAAAGGATTCAGGAAAAGGATGGAAACATCTCTCCAATGAGGCGTCGAAAACGTTTCCGCAAAGAAGACGACAGCGGTTTTGGAGATGTCATGCAGAGTGAAGACCTCGTTTGCCGAAGGACGAAATGATATTTCGATTTGTATTTAAATTCTTATTGTACTACCCTTTATATTCAACTGATTAATATTTTCACTGTAGTTCTAATGAATAAAATCCTAATTTTAGAAAATAGTCTTTACTTCTCCTTTATGTTATCCTATTGTAAATTATTTTAGAACCAGATTGTAGTAGACATAGGCCTAAAAAGATAGTTTTATGATCATTTCTGTCGATTTTGTGATAATCAAAATAGAAATCATGAAAAAGTAAGAGAATAATTCGTCTGATGTCGAATCCGGCTTAGGGATCTGTTTTGTTTTGAAGACTTTCTCCGAAGACATTAGGGCTCCGGGATCCGTGTTTTGTTTTGAAGACTTTCTCAAAGTCTCCTTGAATGTCTTCAGATCAAGTTACTTTTTTCAAAATAGACCAAGTCAAGGTGGAGGAAAGGTATTAACATAAATGGAAAATTTTACGTGTTGTTGTTATTGTGAAGTGGCTTTGAATACCAAAGTTATCAATGGATTTATAATTAATAATCAGGACAATACTTGAAATTCGGGAATTAAGGTATGACGTCATTGTTCCGCTATGGAACCAAACAGGATCTCTTTGATTAAACAAAAGAGTTAACACCCAAAAGAAGGATTCGTTAATGATCTGGTTGGGAAACTTGAAAAAACGCAAAAAAATGGCGAAACAAGAAAGAAGTACTTCACTAGAAAACAAAGCAGAAGTGAGGAATTTGAAGAAATTATCAAAGGCGATGCAAAACAGACTAGGAATAGGAAACTGGATCAGGAGGAATGTCTTGGAATCAAAGGGAATCCAAGTTGGGAGGCCAAAGAAGTGGCCTTAGCTAGAATTGAAGGCGATCTTCGTGGACAACCTCCAGACTTTAGAGAAAATCTTAATAGGAAGGCGAAGGATATTGCTTTGGCAAGGATAACACAAATGATACAAGAGGAATTATCAGAACAAAATGAAAACATGTGGAAAAGTGAGACTATTGAAAAAGAACTTCAAGATTACCAAGAAGAAAATAGCCCAGAAACACAAGGAGATCCAGCTAGGAATTGCGATGATTGTGAAGAAATTAGGATGGCAAAGGTAATGGGACGGAAACAAATAGCTGATCTAGAAGGAAAATCTCAGGACGAGAGAAAGCATCTTAGGAGGAAAGCAAAAGATGTGGCCTTGATAAGGATTAGAAAAATTGCACATGAAAAAATCTCACTGGATAAAAGTGACATAGTATATGCTCCTGTTCAACTATAGGAAGAGGCAGTGGAAGATGAGAAAACAGAAAAGAAACAGAAGGTTAACCTTGAAGAAATAAAAGAATGAATCGTACAAAGGCGTATCCAGTATTTTGAGAATATCATACGAGGAAATATATAGGAAGAAGGCGATCTTCATGGACAAACTCCAGACTTGAGAAAAAATCTTAATAGGAAGGCTAAGGATATTGCTTTAGAAACGATATGACAAATAATACAAGAGGAATTATCACAAAAAAAAAAAATTAAAACGTCTGGAAAAGTGAGAACATTGAAAAGGAAATTCAAGACTACCAAGAAGCAAATAGCCCAGGAACACAACGAGATTCTTCTAGTAATTGTCATGATTATGATGAAATTAAGATGGCAAACGCAATGGGACGGAAACAAATAGCTGATCTTAGGAGGAAAGCAAAAGATAGAGCCTTTTTAAGGATTAGACGAATTGCAATGGAGGAAGTCTTTCCAGAAAAGAGAGGCTTAGTATAAGCTCTTGTTCAACTATGGGAAGAGGCTCTGAAAGATGAGAAAATAGAAAAGATAAAGAAGGTTATTCATGAAGCAAAAGAAAAAGGAATTGTAAAGAGGCATAGCCAGAATTTTGAAAATGTCATACGAGGAAACTTCAATCTCTCTTTGTAAACTAACTTCCTCATTCTCCCCATTTTTCAATCTGAAATACTCTGTCTTTTTCCTGCTGATCTTCAATCCTTTATTTTCCAATTCTCTTCTCCACTCCTTCAGTTTCTCTTCTACTACCTCTCGCCTAGTGCTACACAGTATAACATCAGCAGCAAAAAGCATACCCCAAGGAGACTGATATACCTTGTGTTACTTACACCCATGACCAGATCAAATAGGTAACGGTTCAATACAGACCACTGATGTAGTCCCACATTTACTGGGAAACTTTCTGTTGGGCCTAAACTGCTCTTAACATTTGCTTATGCCCTCTCATACAATATCTTGGGTGATTCTTGCGTATTTCTCAGGGACTCCCTTTACTTTCATACATCTCCACAGCTCCTGACGTGGTACTCGATCGTATGCCTTCTCCATGCCAATAAAGACCGAATGTAATCCTTTCTGTTTCTCCTGATGTTTTTCTATATTCTGCCTCAAAGCAAATATTGCATCTACAGTCCCTCTTCCAGGCATGAATCCAAATTGTTCCTCACCAATTGTTGTTTCATCTCTGAGTCTCTTCTCAATGATCTTCTCCCATATCTCCATAGTATGGCTTATCAACTTTATACCTCTGTAGTTGCAACATTCCTGGATGTCTATTTTCCCCTTATAGATGGGGATGATTAGGCTTCCTCTACACTCCTCTGGCATCCTTTCCTGGTACTGGATCTGTAGATAAAAACACTAAGGATCTTATAGTATGCTCTGTTCCTTGATGAAGAGGTTCCAACTCTTATGTTCACACGAGAAGGAGTCTTCGTGGAGCAGAAGTATTAATTTAAAAGCTCAAGATATAGACGATTGGAGAAATCTAACCAACGCCCTTTTGAGTCAATAGGCGTAGGAAGAGGAGGAGATGATAATGAATAAAAAGTATAAACATTTGAGTGAACAGGTGTTTATGATGATGGAGATGATATACAGACATAGCTATTCGATGCAGTCAGTACTGTATACCGGTGACTTGAGTTTTGTATAACTTTGGTTATGAACCTGTCCTTTGTTTTGTGAAAAGTCTAGGTAGGAAAAGGAGGCAGGATGCAACCAGGAACCCTACGCTGTAAATACCACCCAATGGAAGGAAAACAGGTAATATTAATAATAATAATAATAATAATAATAATAATAATAATAATAAT